>NC_053394.1:65807292-65974792 GCF_905171765.1 Bufo bufo
TCTATGAACATCCAGAACCCAATGGAGCCATGTGGCCTCTCCACACTGCCAAACAGGATCTAGCTTTTAGACCTCATGCACACGAACGTTGTTTCGGTCCGATCCGAGCCGCAGTTTATGCGGCTTGGATGTGGACCCATTCACTTAAATGGGGCCGCAAAAGATGTAGACAGCACTCCGTGTGCTGTCCGCATCCGTTGCTCCATTCCGTGGTCCGCAAAAAATATATAACCTGTCCGTTTTGCGGACAAGAATAGGCAGTTATATTAATAGCTGTCCGTGCCGTTCCGCAAATTGCGGAACGCACACGGACACCATCCGTGTTTTGCGGATCCACAATTTGCGGACCGCAAAACACACAACAGTCGTGTGCATGAGGCCTTATGCACAAGTCCTTAGGCTGGGGCAAGAAATATCTTACTAGATTGCCCAGCAAAATCATGTATAATATGTTAGTGTATGCAATTTTGGTATGCAAAATGTATGTGATTTGGGGAAAAAATATTCTTTCTGAGAGTAAAAAGAAAATAATTTCATTACAGTATCACAAGATTACAAATGCAAAATATAGGGGGAAAAAAACTGAAGGTAAAAATGTGTAGATACCACAATGCAATATTGCATAAAATTACTTCACGTAATGCTGCATACAATTTTAATTCAACCCTATTTAATACAACCCTATAGCAGTGCCAGATAAGCTTGTAGTCTGAAAGAATATAAGGTACATCTAAGAGGTGGGGCAAATATTGAAATTAGTGTTTTAGTGTTCCCCCATCAATGCATCTACTTCATGCATTTTTTTTATTTATTTTTAGCAGCAAGAGTATTATTACCCACCAGTAAAATAGTTATAAAGTAGCATAACTCCGCATATAGTGATAGATACAGTACATGTATGGGCAAATGAAACAGGGAGAAAAGCGACATAGAAACATAGGGGTAGATTTATCAAACTGGTGTAAAGTAGAACTGGCTTAGTTGCCCAGAGCAACCAATCAGATTCCACCTTTCATTTTCCAAAGGAGCTGTGAAAAATGAAAGGTGGAATCTGATTTGTTGCTAAGGGCAAATAAGCCAGTTCTACTTTACACCAGTTTGATACATCTCCCCCATAGTTTGCAAGTCTGAGAAGACATATGTCTGCTCAGTTCAGATAATTATACAATAGTAAAATCCATTTGTAATCCAGCACTTCAGATACTGTAGGTAAAACATAACTTTTAATTAACATAAGTAAAAACTTTCATTAGGGCTTTGATAAAGCACAATGTGCGAGAAACTCTTTATATCTTTAATTAATTTCAATTAAAAGTTACGTTTTACCTATCTGACGCCCTGGATTACAAATGGATTTTTCTCTGGAGTTTGCTCTCTGCCCTGGATCCGAAGGAATATCCATGCAACCTGCCATCTACTGACTGGGAGTGGTTACACCTAAGCTGGACTTTTTGGGTGAGCTGTGCACACATATTTTGTTTTTCTTCTTTCCTATTATACAATAGCATAACTCTGTCGGTCAAGAATTTTTCTCCAGAAATCCAGTAACTAAAATGTATAATATTGTTCCTCTCCAGATATGCAGTCATGCCCCTTTTGAAATCTCACCATATATAGTCTCACTGCTCTTACAGCTAAGAATCCTTTTCTATGTTTCTGTACAAACCTTCTTCCCTCCAGACGCAGAGGATGTCCCCTCGTCACAGTCCTGGGGATAGATAGATAGGCCAGAAATACAGCTTTTTGCTTCTTGGGGTGAAAAAAACCCATCTGTTTCATATACTGCACATCTAGGATTAGACGTCCATAAGTGAGTGTCACATTTAGGCCACAAATATGGCTTTTTGTTTACTGGGGTTAAAAAAAACCTCTGATATACTGCATATCTGGGATTAGACGTGCATAAGTGAGTGTCACATTTAGGCCACAAATAAGGCTTTTTGCTTACTGGGGTTAAAAAACCCTCTGATATACCGCACATCTGGGATTAGACGTGCATAACTTACTGTGAAATTTAGGCCACAAATACTGCTGCCATATAGAGTTAAAATAAAAATTTAGTGCAATACCCAATATCATTGTTTTTATTGGTGGTTAATTATTTTTAACAGACTTAACCAATTTTTACTTTGCTTGGTGAACGCTAACTATGACGCAAACATCTAATAAGGGACGCGGTCATGGTGGTGGTGTTGGTGGAGCCTCTGGTGCAGGGAGAGGATTTGGCCGTTCTGCCACAGCTACACGTCCTACTGAACCTACTACCTCAGGTCCCAGTAGCCGCCAGAATCGACAGCGATATTTGGTTGGGCCTAATGCCATTCTAAGGATGGTAAGGCCTGAGCAAGTACAGGTGCTAGTCAATTGGGTGGCCGACAGTGGATCCAGCATGTTCACATTATCTCCCACCCAGTCTTCTGCAGAAAGCGCACAGGTGGCGCCTGAAACCCATGTCCATCAGTCTGTCACATCACCCCCATGCATATCCGGGAACCTGTCTGAGCCTCAAGTCATGCAGTAGACCCCACATGGAATGAAGGTCGTGCCACTGACTTTCAGAGTTCGGAGGAAAGGGCTGCCGCCCAGCAAACAGAGGATGTGCCACCAACAACACCACCTCCGTCACCAAGCATCTCCACCATGTCACACGGAAGCGTTCAGCTCTCCATCTCACAAACCTTTGAGAGAAAGCGTAAATTCCCACCTAGCCACCCTCGATCCCTGGCCCTGAATGCCAGCATTTCTAAACTACTGGCCTTTGAATTGCTGTCATTCAGGTTGATGGAGACAGACAGCTTCAAACAGCTCATGTCGCTTGCTGTCCCACAGTACGTTGTTCCCAGCCGCCACTACTTCTCCAGGAGAGCCGTGCCCTCCTTGCACAACCAAGTATTTGATAAAATCAAGTGTGCACTGCGCAACGCCATCTGTGGCAATGTTCACCTAACCACAGATACGTGGACCAGTAAGCACGGCCAGGGATGCTATATCTCCCTAACTGCACACTGGGTAAATGTAGTGGCGGCTGGGCCCCAGGTGGAGAGCGGTTTGGCGCACGTCCTTCCACCGCCAAGGATCGCAGGGCATCATTCTTTGCCTCCTGTTGCCTCCTCTTCCTACTCGGCTTCCTCCTCCTCTTCTACCACCTCCTCATCCGGTCAGCGACAGACCTTCACCACCAACTTGTGTTTGGGGGACAGGCCCCACACCGCGCAGGAGTTGTGGCGGGGTATAGAACAACAGACCGACGAGCAGCCTGGCACACATGAGCGACTACATGCTGCAGTGCCTGTGCAATGACAGCAGAGTTGCCCACATTTTAACGTGTGCTGACTACTGGGTGGCCACCCTGCTGAATCCCCGTTACAAAGACAATGTGCACGCTGGTAGAAGAGCTTCTGAGAGAATTCCCGACTGACGCCGGGGGACATGTGGATGCACAAGGCGAAGGCAGGGGAGGAGGAAGAGGTCGCCAATGCAGCTTTGTCAGCGCCAGCACCTCAGAAGGCAGGGTTAGCAAGGCCGACATGTGGAAAAGCTTTGTCACCTCGCCGCAACAACCGGCCCCAACTGCTGATATGGAGCGTGTTAGCAGGAGGCAGCATTTGAACAACATGGTTGAACAGTACCTGTGCACACGACTACACGTACTGACTGATGGTTCTGCCCCATTCAACTTCTGGGTCTCCAAATTGTCCACATGGCCAGAGCTTGCCCTGTATGCCTTGGAGGTGCTGGCCTGCCCTGCAGCCAGTGTACTCTCTGAACGTGTATTTAGCACGGCAGGAGGCGTCATTACAGACAGACGCAGCCGCCTGTCCACAGCCAACGTGGACAAGCTCACATTCATTAAAATGAAACAGGCTTGGATCCCTCAGGACTTGTCTGTACCTTGTGCAGAATAGACAGTTCTAACAGCCTCAACCATCCAGCCTTGTACTCAAGTGCACTTATTCCTTTTTTTTATTTATATGTCCCAATATTTTGGGGGATACCCCTATGTAAAAATGCAAAATAACACACATCTGTGTTGGCTACCTATTCCTCCTTCGCCGCCGCTTCCACCTAGACCGCCACGTGAGCCTACACGGCCACATCCACCCATTCACCGCCTCCTCAACCTCTTCCTCCTACATCATTCCTATTTTTTTTTTTTTTTTTTATGAATTCTTTATTTTCAGAATTTTTCAAAACAAACAAAATGACCTTTTGGCCATATTTAGTAGTATACAGAGTTGATATTACAGGTCTTATACATTACATATATTAACTACTTGGCTTATCTTTGTAGATCCATGAGTAATATTTTGCTGTATATCAATGATCGTAGTCTCCCATTATAGTTCCTAAAGGTGTTAAGTGAAGACTTAATGGGGGACCATGGTTGTCTGGACCATATGCCATTTATACATAAAAAGGTAAGATATAAAAAGGGGGACAAATGTGATAGAAGGAGAAGAAAGATGAAGAAGAGGAGGGGGGGGGTGAAGGGGGGGGAGATAATTGGTGAGGTTTAAGCTATTTCAATGTTCAGTAGAACTGTATATGAGTTATGGAACTATGTTTAAGATATAGGTCAAGGTGTCGGTTAGGTCTTATTTATTTATTTATTTTTTTTAAAGATCTTTTATGTTTTTTTTTTTATTCATTTCCCTATCCACATTTGTTTGCAGAGCATTTGCCATGCTCTTAAACACATTTTGCTGCCTTTTGCAGCCCTCTACCTGTTTCCGGGGCTATTTTAGAGCCATTTAGTGCCCAAAAGTTCGGGTCCCCATTGACTTCAATGGGGTTGGGGTTCGGGGTCAAGTTAGGGTCCCGAACCTGAACTTTTTTTTCAAGTTCGGCCGAACCTGCCGAACCTGAACATCCAGGTGTCCGCTCAACTCTACTCACAGTGTCAGATACCAATTTTCAGGACAATTATACTTTTTATTTAGGTAGAATCGATTTGTACCAAAGTCCAATTTTTTTGACTGGTTTATTAGAATTGGACTCCAAATGATTTTCAAGAAATTCGCTCCTCTCTAGGGCCAACCAGTACTACATATTTATGAATCATCCTTATCTCCATTTACTATTGTTTATCAATTAACAGAACTATTCACATATTCAACTATGTGTCACCGCCAGCTCTCTGAGAAGCTCTGGTAGACGTTCTTCTGTACCTCTTGCATGATGTTCTTTGTTTTGGTTTTACTTTATCATCTCTTTTCCTTCTCCCAGCTGTCATCTATTTACACTGATTGCCTCCCTTTATATTCCCTCCCATACTGCCTCACTTTGCGGTTTATACTACTTCCTGGATTGTGTTCACTGCCAGAGGCTGCAACTGCTGGTTCCTCAGATAAGTCTTTTCCTTTATTTTTGTTTCCGTGCTGGCTTGATTCTAGGTGACCCTGACTCCCTCCGTATTAAGTGCAGGGAGCCGGTGGTGGTGTCCCCTCACTATTATAGGGTTTTCAGGTGTCACACAGTCTAGGTACAAGGGCATGCAATTATCTATCATAAAGATCTTTGCATGGGCAAAGTAGTCAGGGAGAGCTCTAGGGGTTTTATAGGGCTCACCCATATGTTCCTTAGTTTGGGATCAAGTCAGTCGGATGTTTATTTATAACTTCCAGTTTTCTGCAACACCATCCGTGACACTATGTCACCTTTTTGCATGGGTCAATATCTGTAAGTAATATGTTTATATGTTTTTAATAAGAGAAATATTGAGTTCATACAAATGCACTGGTAATTTTAACATTATACTGTGTGTTAAATTTTGCATATTAGAGGTTTAGATTTTTTTTAGGGCTTGTTCACACGAATTTTTGAGTTCTGTTCCGTGCATTGGGGCCGCAATTTGCGGTACGCAATGCACCGAGAACGTTCGTGAGGCTTCCGGGACGGATCCAGACCCATTCAACTTGAATGGGTCCGCATTCCTCCATTCCTCAAAAAGATAGGACATGTTCTATATTTCTGCGGAATGGAAGTATGGAACAGAACCCCACAGAAGCACTCAAGTGAATGGATTTGCATCCGTGATGCGGAATGCACACGGAATGGTGTACATTTATTGCGTATCCGCATATGCGGTCCGCAGTACGGCAACGAAACCCCTATTTTGTGTGAATGAGCCCTTAGGCTGTGAAGCTACACAAAGGCCCCACATAGCCTGTATTTTCTGTCTTTTCAAAGGAAGGCCAGCTCTGGATAACTCAAGAAGAGGGAGAGTCTGGAATATCCACACAGTGAGAGGTTGAGCAGGAGAGTAGAAAGCTTAGAGTTGTATGTAAGCAGAACTGTATGGTCCGGCTCTCCATTCACTACGGTGTGACTCTCCTTATACAGCACAAGATGCAACAGCACTCTGCAAACACAAATAGCAAAGTAAATACAATAGTGCCATACACACTATTGAAGATGTACTAGTTAGAGATGAGCGAATTTCATATTTTGAAATTCGTCTACACTTCATTTACTGGTAAAAGGTGAATTCTATAATTCTATGATGGATCCACACAATTCTATGACGGAATGCATAACGGAATGCCTTTAGAGGCATTCCGTTATTCATTCCATCATAATAGAAGTCAATGGGCTGCAAAACGAATCTGTTCCGTTTCCGTAATGCAGAGGAGTCGTCTCCTGCATAACGTCCAAAGGAGTTGTGAAGCTTTTATAATCTGATTGGTTGCTATGGGCAACTAAACCAGTTTACTTTAGACCAGTTTGATAAATCTCCCCCCTATGCTAAATTAAAAAATATGTAAATTTATATTTATATAAAAATAAAATAAAAACATAACGTTTAGCATTCAGACATCCCCTTTAGGCTATCTTTTTATGATCAGTACATGTCCAGCTAGCAGTACCTGACCAAACCTAATATTCTCAGAGGGAAAGGGTTAAACACAACACAGAGTAAAATAGTATCTAATGTATGGGGAGGCATACAGCTTTAACTTGAATGAATGGAAGTATTTTTCTCCAACTGAACAAGGCTTTGGTAAGGCACAGTTCTGTAAGGTAAATATGCCTGATTTTTACCAACACGCTTCTCATTGTGCACCACTCGCTGTCATGTCCTGCAGCAGTTTGAAATGTGTATTAAAGCTGTGCAACTCTTCAGCTAAATCATGCACGTTCCTCAAAGTTTTCTTATGGTGGTATAGTGTCATCTAGTGGTAAAATAGCAAATCTATTCACAAAATTTTGAAAATAGTGAATGACCTCATTGAAGTGAATGGATCCACATCCAATCCGCACAAAATGTGGATCAGATTCAGAAAAATTATGTTTGCATTGCTTTTATTTTACCTCCATACAATGATTTTTTTATTTTTATATTTCATACAAACAGGCAGAAAAAAAGGTTTGATTTGATTCCAATGTGTAGACATATTTTTCACTAGAAACATTCCTACTAACAGAGAAAATCTATGAACATCCAGAACCCAATGGAGCCATGTGGCCTCTCCACACTGCCAAACAGGATCTAGCTTTTAGACCTCATGCACACGAACATTGTTTCGGTCCACATCCGAGCCGCAGTTTTTGCGGCTTGGATGTGGACCCATTCACTTAAATGGGGCCGCAAAAGATTCAGACAGCACTCCGTGTGCTGTCCGCATCCATTGCTCCATTCCGCGGTCCGCAAAAAATATATAACCTGTCCGTTTTGCGGACAAGAATAGGCAGTTATATTAATAGCGGTCCGTGCCGTTCCGCAAATTGCGGAACGCACACAGACGCCATCCGTGTTTTGCGGATCCGCAATTCGCAAAACACACAACAGTCGTGTGCATGAGGCCTTATGCACAAGTCCTTAGGCTGGGGCAAGAAATATCTTACTAGATTGCCCAGCAAAATCATGTATAATATGTTAGTGTATGCAATTTTGGTATGCAAAATGTATGTGATTTGGGGGAAAAATATTCTTTCTGAGAGTAAAAAGAAAATAATTTCATTACAGTATCACAAAAATTACAAATGCAAAATATAGGGGGGAAAAATTTGAAGGTAAAAATGTGTAGATACCACAATGCAATATTGCATAAAATTACTTCACGTAATGCTGCATACAATTTTAATTCAACCCTATTTAATACAACCCTATAGCAGTGCCAGATAAGCTTGTAGTCTGAAAGAATATAAGGTACATCTAAGAGGTGGGGCAAATATTGAAATTAGTGTTTTAGTGTTCCCCCATCAATGCATCTACTTCATGCATTTTTTTTATTTTTTTTTAGCAGCAAGAGTATTATTACCCACCAGTAAAATAGTTATAAAGTAGCATAACTCCGCATATAGTGATAGATACAGTACATGTATGGGCAAATGAAACAGGGAGAAAAGCGACATAGAAACATAGGGGTAGATTTATCAAACTGGTGTAAAGTAGAACTGGCTTAGTTGCCCAGAGCAACCAATCAGATTCCACCTTTCATTTTCCAAAGGAGCTGTGAAAAATGAAAGGTGGAATCTGATTTGTTGCTAAGGGCAAATAAGCCAGTTCTACTTTACACCAGTTTGATACATCTCCCCCATAGTTTGCAAGTCTGAGAAGACATATGTCTGCTCAGTTCAGATAATTATACAATAGTAAAATCCATTTGTAATCCAGCACTTCAGATACTGTAGGTAAAACATAACTTTTAATTAACATAAGTAAAAACTTTCATTAGGGCTTTGATAAAGCACAATGTGCGAGAAACTCTTTATATCTTTAATTAATTTCAATTAAAAGTTACGTTTTACCTATCTGACGCCCTGGATTACAAATGGATTTTTCTCTGGAGTTTGCTCTCTGCCCTGGATCCAAAGGAATATCCATGCAACCTGCCATCTACTGACTGGGAGTGGTTACACCTAAGCTGGACTTTTTGGGTGAGCTGTGCACACATATTTTGTTTTTCTTCTTTCCTATTATACAATAGCATAACTCTGTCGGTCAAGAATTTTTCTCCAGAAATCCAGTAACTAAAATGTATAATATTGTTCCTCTCCAGATATGCAGTCATGCCCCTTTTGAAATCTCACCATATATAGTCTCACTGCTCTTACAGCTAAGAATCCTTTTCTATGTTTCTGTACAAACCTTCTTCCCTCCAGACGCAGAGGATGTCCCCTCGTCACAGTCCTGGGGATAGATAGATAGGCCAGAAATACAGCTTTTTGCTTCTTGGGGTGAAAAAAACCCATCTGTTTCATATACTGCACATCTAGGATTAGACGTCCATAAGTGAGTGTCACATTTAGGCCAGAAATATGGCATTTTGCTTAGTGGGGTGAAAAAACCCTCTGATATACTGCACATCTGGGATTAGACGTGCATAAGTGAGTGTCACATTTAGGCCACAAATATGGCTTTTTGTTTACTGGGGTTAAAAAAAACCTCTGATATACTGCATATCTGGGATTAGACGTGCATAAGTGAGTGTCACATTTAGGCCACAAATAAGGCTTTTTGCTTACTGGGGTTAAAAAACCCTCTGATATACCGCACATCTGGGATTAGACGTGCATAACTTACTGTGAAATTTAGGCCACAAATACCGCTGCCATATAGAGTTAAAATAAAAATTTAGTGCAATACCCAATATCATTGTTTTTATTGGTGGTTAATTATTTTTAACAGACTTAACCAATTTTTACTTTGCTTGGTGAACGCTAACTATGACGCAAACATCTAATAAGGGACGCGGTCATGGTGGTGGTGTTGGTGGAGCCTCTGGTGCAGGGAGAGGATTTGGCCGTTCTGCCACAGCTACACGTCCTACTGAACCTACTACCTCAGGTCCCAGTAGCCGCCAGAATCGACAGCGATATTTGGTTGGGCCTAATGCCATTCTAAGGATGGTAAGGCCTGAGCAAGTACAGGTGCTAGTCAATTGGGTGGCCGACAGTGGATCCAGCATGTTCACATTATCTCCCACCCAGTCTTCTGCAGAAAGCGCACAGGTGGCGCCTGAAACCCATGTCCATCAGTCTGTCACATCACCCCCATGCATATCCGGGAACCTGTCTGAGCCTCAAGTCATGCAGCAGTCTCTTATGCTGTTTGAAGACTCTGCTGGCAGGGTTTCCAAAGGGCATCCACCTAGCCCTTCCCCAGGGGTGGAAGACATAGAATGCGTTGACGCACAAACACTTATGTTTCCTGATGAGGACATGGGAATACCACCTCAGCACGTCTCTGATGACGAAACACAGGTGCCAACTGCTGCGTCTTTCTGCAGTGTGCAGACCGAAAAGGAGGTCAGGGAGGAAGACTGGGTGGAAGACGATGCAGGGGACGATGAGGTCCTAGACCCCACATGGAATGAAGGTCGTGCCACTGACTTTCAGAGTTCGGAGGAAAGGGCTGCCGCCCAGCAAACAGAGGATGTGCCACCAACAACACCACCTCCGTCACCAAGCATCTCCACCATGTCACACGGAAGCGTTCAGCTCTCCATCTCACAAACCTTTGAGAGAAAGCATAAATTCCCACCTAGCCACCCTCGATCCCTGGCCCTGAATGCCAGCATTTCTAAACTACTGGCCTTTGAATTGCTGTCATTCAGGTTGATGGAGACAGACAGCTTCAAACAGCTCATGTCGCTTGCTGTCCCACAGTACGTTGTTCCCAGCCGCCACTACTTCTCCAGGAGAGCCGTGCCCTCCTTGCACAACCAAGTATTTGATAAAATCAAGTGTGCACTGCGCAACGCCATCTGTGGCAATGTTCACCTAACCACAGATACGTGGACCAGTAAGCACGGCCAGGGATGCTATATCTCCCTAACTGCACACTGGGTAAATGTAGTGGCGGCTGGGCCCCAGGTGGAGAGCGGTTTGGCGCACGTCCTTCCACCGCCAAGGATCGCAGGGCATCATTCTTTGCCTCCTGTTGCCTCCTCTTCCTACTCGGCTTCCTCCTCCTCTTCTACCACCTCCTCATCCGGTCAGCGACAGACCTTCACCACCAACTTGTGTTTGGGGGACAGGCCCCACACCGCGCAGGAGTTGTGGCGGGGTATAGAACAACAGACCGACGAGTGGTTGCTGCCAGTCAGCCTCAAGCCCGGCCTGGTGGTGTGCGATAATGGCCAAAATCTCGTTGCAGCTCTGGGACTAGCCGGTTTGATACACATCCCTTGCCTAGTGCATGTGCTGAATTTGGTGGTGCAGAAATTCATTCACAACTACCCCGACATGTCAGAGCTGCTGCATAAAGTGCGGGCCGTCTGTGCGCGCTTCCGGCGTTCTCATCCTGCCGCCGCTCAGCTGTCTGCTCTACATCGTAACTTCGGCCTTCCCGCTCACCACCTCATATGCAACGTGCCCACCAGGTGGAACTCCACCTTGCACAGGCTGGAGAGACTGTGCGAGCAGCAGCAGGCCATAGTGGAGTTTCAGCTGCAGCACGCACGGGTCAGTCGCACTGTGGAACAGCACCACTTCACCACCAATGACTGGGCCTCCATGCGAGACCTGTGTGCCCTGTTGCGTTGTTTCGAGTACTCCACCAACATGGCCAGTGGCGATGACGCCGTTATTAGCGTTACAATACCACTTCTATGTCTCCTTGAGAAAACACTTAGGGCGATGATGGAAGAGGATGTGGCCCAGGACGAGGAGGAGGAAGAGGGGTCATCTCTAACACTTTCAGGCCAGTCTTTTAGAAGTGGCTCAGAAAGAGGATTTTTGCAACAGCAGAGGCCAGGTACAAATTTGGCCAGCCAGGGCCGACTACTGGAGGAGGAGGAGGAGGAGGATGGGGATGAAGCATGTTCACAGCGGGGTGGCATCCAACCAGCTCAGGCCCATCACTGGTGCGTGGCTGGGGGGATACGGAGGACACAGACGATACGCCTCCCACAGAGGACAGCTTGTCCTTACCTCTGGGCAGCCTGGCACACATGAGCGACTACATGCTGCAGTGCCTGTGCAATGACAGCAGAGTTGCCCACATTTTAACGTGTGCTGACTACTGGGTGGCCACCCTGCTGAATCCCCGTTACAAAGACAATGTGCACGCTGGTAGAAGAGCTTCTGAGAGAATTCCCGACTGACGCCGGGGGACATGTGGATGCACAAGGCGAAGGCAGGGGAGGAGGAAGAGGTCGCCAATGCAGCTTTGTCAGCGCCAGCACCTCAGAAGGCAGGGTTAGCAAGGCCGACATGTGGAAAAGCTTTGTCACCTCGCCGCAACAACCGGCCCCAACTGCTGATATGGAGCGTGTTAGCAGGAGGCAGCATTTGAACAACATGGTTGAACAGTACCTGTGCACACGACTACACGTACTGACTGATGGTTCTGCCCCATTCAACTTCTGGGTCTCCAAATTGTCCACATGGCCAGAGCTTGCCCTGTATGCCTTGGAGGTGCTGGCCTGCCCTGCAGCCAGTGTACTCTCTGAACGTGTATTTAGCACGGCAGGAGGCGTCATTACAGACAGACGCAGCCGCCTGTCCACAGCCAACGTGGACAAGCTCACATTCATTAAAATGAAACAGGCTTGGATCCCTCAGGACTTGTCTGTACCTTGTGCAGAATAGACAGTTCTAACAGCCTCAACCATCCAGCCTTGTACTCAAGTGCACTTATTCCTTTTTTTTATTTATATGTCCCAATATTTTGGGGGATACCCCTATGTAAAAATGCAAAATAACACACATCTGTGTTGGCTACCTATTCCTCCTTCGCCGCCGCTTCCACCTAGACCGCCACGTGAGCCTACACGGCCACATCCACCCATTCACCGCCTCCTCAACCTCTTCCTCCTACATCATTCCTATTTTTTTTTTTTTTTTTTATGAATTCTTTATTTTCAGAATTTTTCAAAACAAACAAAATGACCTTTTGGCCATATTTAGTAGTATACAGAGTTGATATTACAGGTCTTATACATTACATATATTAACTACTTGGCTTATCTTTGTAGATCCATGAGTAATATTTTGCTGTATATCAATGATCGTAGTCTCCCATTATAGTTCCTAAAGGTGTTAAGTGAAGACTTAATGGGGGACCATGGTTGTCTGGACCATATGCCATTTATACATAAAAAGGTAAGATATAAAAAGGGGGACAAATGTGATAGAAGGAGAAGAAAGATGAAGAAGAGGAGGGGGGGGGGTGAAGGGGGGGGAGATAATTGGTGAGGTTTAAGCTATTTCAATGTTCAGTAGAACTGTATATGAGTTATGGAACTATGTTTAAGATATAGGTCAAGGTGTCGGTTAGGTCTTATTTATTTATTTATTTTTTTTAAAGATCTTTTATGTTTTTTTTTTTATTCATTTCCCTATCCACATTTGTTTGCAGAGCATTTGCCATGCTCTTAAACACATTTTGCTGCCTTTTGCAGCCCTCTACCTGTTTCCGGGGCTATTTTAGAGCCATTTAGTGCCCAAAAGTTCGGGTCCCCATTGACTTCAATGGGGTTGGGGTTCGGGGTCAAGTTAGGGTCCCGAACCTGAACTTTTTTTTCAAGTTTGGCCGAACCTGCCGAACCTGAACATCCAGGTGTCCGCTCAACTCTACTCACAGTGTCAGATACCAATTTTCAGGACAATTATACTTTTTATTTAGGTAGAATCGATTTGTACCAAAGTCCAATTTTTTTGACTGGTTTATTAGAATTGGACTCCAAATGATTTTCAAGAAATTCGCTCCTCTCTAGGGCCAACCAGTACTACATATTTATGAATTATCCTTATCTCCATTTACTATTGTTTATCAATTAACATAACTATTCACATATTCAACTATGTGTCACCGCCAGCTCTCTGAGAAGCTCTGGTAGACGTTCTTCTGTACCTCTTGCATGATGTTCTTTGTTTTGGTTTTACTTTATCATCTCTTTTCCTTCTCCCAGCTGTCATCTATTTACACTGATTGCCTCCCTTTATATTCCCTCCCATACTGCCTCACTTTGCGGTTTATACTACTTCCTGGATTGTGTTCACTGCCAGAGGCTGCAACTGCTGGTTCCTCAGATAAGTCTTTTCCTTTATTTTTGTTTCCGTGCTGGCTTGATTCTAGGTGACCCTGACTCCCTCCGTATTAAGTGCAGGGAGCCGGTGGTGGTGTCCCCTCACTATTATAGGGTTTTCAGGTGTCACACAGTCTAGGTACAAGGGCATGCAATTATCTATCATAAAGATCTTTGCATGGGCAAAGTAGTCAGGGAGAGCTCTAGGGGTTTTATAGGGCTCACCCATATGTTCCTTAGTTTGGGATCAAGTCAGTCGGATGTTTATTTATAACTTCCAGTTTTCTGCAACACCATCCGTGACACTATGTCACCTTTTTGCATGGGTCAATATCTGTAAGTAATATGTTTATATGTTTTTAATAAGAGAAATATTGCGTTCATACAAATGAACTGGTAATTTTAACATTATACTGTGTGTTAAATTTTGCATATTAGAGGTTTAGATTTTTTTTAGGGCTTGTTCACACGAATTTTTGAGTTCTGTTCCGTGCATTGGGGCCGCAATTTGCGGTACGCAATGCACCGAGAACGTTCGTGAGGCTTCCGGGACGGATCCAGACCCATTCAACTTGAATGGGTCCGCATTCCTCCATTCCTCAAAAAGATAGGACATGTTCTATATTTCTGCGGAATGGAAGTATGGAACAGAACCCCACAGAAGCACTCAAGTGAATGGATTTGCATCCGTGATGCGGAATGCACACGGAATGGTGTACATTTATTGCGTATCCGCATATGCGGTCCGCAGTACGGCAACGAAACCCCTATTTTGTGTGAATGAGCCCTTAGGCTGTGAAGCTACACAAAGGCCCCACATAGCCTGTATTTTCTGTCTTTTCAAAGGAAGGCCAGCTCTGGATAACTCAAGAAGAGGGAGAGTCTGGAATATCCACACAGTGAGAGGTTGAGCAGGAGAGTAGAAAGCTTAGAGTTGTATGTAAGCAGAACTGTATGGTCCGGCTCTCCATTCACTACGGTGTGACTCTCCTTATACAGCACAAGATGCAACAGCACTCTGCAAACACAAATAGCAAAGTAAATACAATAGTGCCATACACACTATTGAAGATGTACTAGTTAGAGATGAGCGAATTTCATATTTTGAAATTCGTCTACACTTCATTTACTGGTAAAAGGTGAATTCTATAATTCTATGATGGATCCACACAATTCTATGACGGAATGCATAACGGAATGCCTTTAGAGGCATTCCGTTATTCATTCCATCATAATAGAAGTCAATGGGCTGCAAAACGAATCTGTTCCGTTTCCGTAATGCAGAGGAGTCGTCTCCTGCATAACGTCCAAAGGAGTTGTGAAGCTTTTATAATCTGATTGGTTGCTATGGGCAACTAAACCAGTTTACTTTAGACCAGTTTGATAAATCTCCCCCCTATGCTAAATTAAAAAATATGTAAATTTATATTTATATAAAAATAAAATAAAAACATAACGTTTAGCATTCAGACATCCCCTTTAGGCTATCTTTTTATGATCAGTACATGTCCAGCTAGCAGTACCTGACCAAACCTAATATTCTCAGAGGGAAAGGGTTAAACACAACACAGAGTAAAATAGTATCTAATGTATGGGGAGGCATACAGCTTTAACTTGAATGAATGAAAGTATTTTTCTCCAACTGAACAAGGCTTTGGTAAGGCACAGTTCTGTAAGGTAAATATGCCTGATTTTTACCAACACGCTTCTCATTGTGCACCACTCGCTGTCATGTCCTGCAGCAGTTTGAAATGTGTATTAAAGCTGTGCAACTCTTCAGCTAAATCATGCACGTTCCTCAAAGTTTTCTTATGGTGGTATAGTGTCATCTAGTGGTAAAATAGCAAATCTATTCACAAAATTTTGAAAATAGTGAATGACCTCATTGAAGTGAATGGATCCACATCCAATCCGCACAAAATGTGGATCAGATTCAGAAAAATTATGTTTGCATTGCTTTTATTTTACCTCCATACAATGATTTTTTATATATATATATATTTCAAACAGGCAGAAAAAAAGGTTCGATTTGATTCCAATGTGTAGACATATTTTTTACTAGAAACATTCCTACTAACAGAGAAAATCTATGAACATCCAGAACTCAATGGAGCCATGTGGCCTCTCCACACTGCCAAACAGGATCTAGCTTTTAGACCTCATGCACACGAACATTGTTTCGGTCCACATCCGAGCCGCAGTTTTTGCGGCTTGGATGTGGACCCATTCACTTAAATGGGGCCGCAAAAGATGCAGACAGCACTCCGTGTGCTGTCCGCATCCATTGCTCCATTCCGCGGTCCGCAAAAAATATATAACCTGTCCGTTTTGCGGACAAGAATAGGCAGTTATATTAATAGCGGTCCGTGCCGTTCCGCAAATTGCGGAACGCACACAGACGCCATCCGTGTTTTGCGGATCCGCAATTCGCAAAACACACAACAGTCGTGTGCATGAGGCCTTATGCACAAGTCCTTAGGCTGGGGCAAGAAATATCTTACTAGATTGCCCAGCAAAATCATGTATAATATGTTAGTGTATGCAATTTTGGTATGCAAAATGTATGTGATTTGGGGAAAAAATATTCTTTCTGAGAGTAAAAAGAAAATAATTTCATTACAGTATCACAAGATTACAAATGCAAAATATAGGGGGAAAAAAATTGAAGGTAAAAATGTGTAGATACCACAATGCAATATTGCATACAATTACTTCACGTAATGCTGCATACAATTTTAATTCAACCCTATTTAATACAACCCTATAGCAGTGCCAGATAAGCTTGTAGTCTGAAAGAATATAAGGTACATCTAAGAGGTGGGGCAAATATTGAAATTAGTGTTTTAGTGTTCCCCCATCAATGCATCTACTTCATGCATTTTTTTTATTTTTTTTTAGCAGCAAGAGTATTATTACCCACCAGTAAAATAGTTATAAAGTAGCATAACTCCGCATATAGTGATAGATACAGTACATGTATGGGCAAATGAAACAGGGAGAAAAGCGACATAGAAACATAGGGGTAGATTTATCAAACTGGTGTAAAGTAGAACTGGCTTAGTTGCCCAGAGCAACCAATCAGATTCCACCTTTCATTTTCCAAAGGAGCTGTGAAAAATGAAAGGTGGAATCTGATTTGTTGCTAAGGGTAAATAAGCCAGTTCTACTTTACACCAGTTTGATACATCTCCCCCATAGTTTGCAAGTCTGAGAAGACATATGTCTGCTCAGTTAAGATAATTATACAATAGCAAAATCCATTTGTAATCCAGCACTTCAGATACTGTAGGTAAAACATAACTTTTAATTAACATAAGTAAAAACTTTCATTAGGGCTTTGATAAAGCACAATGTGCGAGAAACTCTTTATATCTTTAACTAATTTCAATTAAAAGTTACGTTTTACCTATCTGAGGCCCTGGATTACAATTGGATTTTTCTCTGGAGTTTGCTCTCTGCCCTGGATCCGAAGGAATATCCATGCAACCTGCCATCTACTGACTGGGAGTGGTTACACCTAAGCTGGACTTTTTGGGTGAGCTGTGCACACATATTTGTTTTTCTTCTTTCCTATTATACAATAGCATAACTCTGTCGGCCAAGAATTTTTCTCCAGAAATCCAGTAACTAAAATTTATAATATTGTTCCTCTCCAGATATGCAGTCATGCCCCCTTTGAAATCTCACCATATATAGTCTCACTGCTCTTACAGCTAAGAATCCTTTTCTATGTTTCTGTACAAACCTTCTTTCCTCCAGACGCAGAGGATGTCCCCTCGTCACAGTCCTGGGGATAGATAGATAGATAGATAGATAGATAGATAGATAGATAGATAGATAGATAGATAGATAGATAGATAGAGGGAGAGATCTCTGTACTGACCCCTAATATATCAATACATAGTTATTAGATCTCCCCTCAATCATCTTTTATCTAAACTGAATAACCCTAATTTTGATCATCTTTCTGGGTACTGTAGTCCACCCATTCCAGTTATTACTCTAGTTGCCCTCCTCTGAACCCTCGCCAGCTCTGCTATGTCTGCTTTGTTCACAGGAGCCCAGAACTGTACACAGTGCTCCATGTGTGGTCTGACTCGTGATTTGTAAAGTGGCAGGACCATGTTCTCATCACGGGCATCTATGCCCTTTTGATGCAACCCATTATCTTATTGGCGTTGGCAGCAGCTGCCTGACACTGGTTTCTACAGTCGTGGCCAAAGGTTTTGAGAATTACATAAATATTGGAAATTGGAAAAGTTGCTGCTTAAATTTTTATAATAGAAATTTGTATATACTCCAGAATGTTATGAAGAGTGATCAGATGAATTGCATAGTCCTTCTTTGCCATGAAAATTAACTTAATCCCAAAAAAAACTTTCCACTGCATTTCATTGCTGTCATTAAAGGACCTGCTGAGATCATTTCAGTAATCGTCTTGTTAACTCAGGTGAGAATGTTGACGAGCACAAGGCTGGAGATCATTATCTCAGGCTGATTGCGTTAAAATGGCAGACTTGACATGTTAAAAGGAGGGTGATGCTTGAAATCACTGTTCTTCCATTGTTAACCATGGTGACCTGCAAAGAAACGCGTGCAGCCATCATTGCATTGCATAAAAATGGCTTCACAGGCAAGGATATTGTGGCTACTAAGATTGCACCTCAATCAACAATTTATAGGATCATCAAGAACTTCAAGGAAAGAGGTTCAATTCTTGTTAAGAAGGCTTCAGGGCGTCCAAGAAAGTCCAGCAAGCGCCAGGATTGTCTCCTAAAGAGGATTTAGCTGCGGGATCGGAGTGCCACCAGTGCAGAGCTTGCTCAGGAATGGCAGCAGGCAGGTGTGAGCGCATCTGCACGCACAGTGAGGCGAAGACTTTTGGAAGATGGCCTGGTGTCAAGAAGGGCAGCAAAGAAGCCACTTCTCTCCAAAAAAAACATCAGGGACAGATTGATCTTCTGCACAAAGTATGGTGAATGGACTGCTGAGGACTGGGGCAAAGTCATATTCTCCGATGAAGCCTCTTTCCGATTGTTTGGGGCATCTGGAAAAAGGCTTGTCCGAAGAAGAAAAGGTGAGCACTACCATCAGTCCTGTGTCATGCCAACAGTAAAGCATCCTGAGACCATTCATGTGTGGGGTTGCTTCTCATCCAAGGGAGTGGGCTCACTCACAATTTTGCCCAAAAACACAGCCATGAATAAAGAATGGTACCAAAATACCCTCCAACAGCGACTTCTTCCAACAATCCAACAACAGTTTGGTGAAGAACAATGCATTTTCCAGCACGATGGAGCACCGTGCCATAAGGCAAAAGTTATAACTAAGTGGCTCGGGGACCAAAACGTTGACATTTTGGGTCCATGGCCTGGAAACTCCCCAGATCTTAATCCCATTGAGAACTTGTGGTCAATCCTCAAGAGGCGGATGGACAAACAAAAACCCACTAATTCTGACAAACTCCAAGAAGTGATTATGAAAGAATGGGTTGCTATCAGTCAAGAATTGACCCAGAAGTTGATTGAGAGCATGCCCAGTCGAATTGCAGAGGTCCTGAAAAAGAAGGGCCAACACTGCAAATACTGACTCTTTGCATAAATGTCATGTAATTGTCTATAAAAGTCTTTGAAACGTATGAAGTGCGTGTAATTATATTTCACTACATCACAGAAACAACTGAAACAAAGATCTAAAAGCAGTTTAGCAGCAAACTTTGTGAAAACTAATATTTGTGTCATTCTCAAAACTTTTGGCCACGACTGTACAGTTAAGTTTGCCATCCACTAAAACTCCTAAGTCCTTGTATGTATGTATGTATGTATGTACAGTACTGCCCATAATTATTGATACCCCAGGCAAATTTTGACTTAAAGTTACTTTTATTCAACCAGCAAGTAATTTTTTGACGGGAAATTACATAGGTGTCTCCCAAAAGATAATAAGACGATGTACAAGAGGCATTGTTGTGGGGGGAAAAAAACATTTCTCAGCTTTTACTTACATTTGAGCAAAAGGTGTCCAGTCCAAAATTATTCATACCCTTCTCAATAATCAATAGAAAAGCCTTTATTGGCTATTACAGCAATCAAACACTTCCTATAATTGCAGACCAGCTTTTTGCAGGTCTCCACAGGTATTTTTGCCCATTCATCTTTAGCAATGAGCTCCAAATCTTTCAGGTTGGAGGGTCTTCTTGCCATCACGCTGATCTTTAGCTCCCTCCACAGATTCTCAATTGGATTCAAGTCTGGACTCTGGCTGGGCCACTCCAAAACGTTAATGTTGTTGTCTGCTAACCATTTCTTCACCACTTTTGCTGTGTGTTTTTGGTCATTGTCATGCTGAAATGTCCACTGTTGCCCAAGGCCAAGTTTCTCTGCAGACTGCCTGATGTTGTCGTTGAGAATCCTCATGTATTGCTCTTTTTTCATGGTGCCATTTACTGTAATTAGGTTCCCTGGTCCATTGGCTGAAAAACACCCCCAAAGCATTAGGTTCCCACCACCATGTTTGACAGTGGGGATGGTGTTCTTTGGGTTGAAGGCTTCTCCTTTTTTATGCCAAATGAAGGAAACGTCATTGTGACCAAACAATAAAATTTTTGTTTCATCTGACCATAATGCAGAAGACCAGAAGTCTTCTTCGTCCAGATGAGCTTTTGCAAAGGCCAAGCGAGCTTTTGTGTGCCTTATCTGGAGAATTGGAACCCAGCAGTGTGCATTGTCCATTGGATTGCCTGCCTTGAGACATTGCCACCAGCAGAGCCCAGATTCACCAGGATGGCCTTGGTGGTGATCCCTGGATTTTTTTTCACCTCTCTAACTATCCTCCTGGCCAGTACAGGTGTCACTTTTGGCTTCCGACCACCTCCTCTGAGATTTTCCACAGTGCGGAATATCTTGTATTTTTTGCTCAAATGTAAGTAAAAGCTGAGAAATGTTTTTTTCCACAATAATGCCTCTTGTACATCGTCTTATTATCTTTTGGGAGACACCTATGTCATTTCCTATCAAAAAATTACTTGCTGGTTGAATAAAAGTAACTTTAAGTCAAAATTTGCCAGGGGTATGAATAATTATGGCAGCACTGTATATGCGGGTGACTTGCATTATTCCTTCCAATGTGCATAATCTTACATTTGTCAGTGTTAAACCTCATCTTCTACTTCTCTGCCCAAGTTTCCAACATAGCCAGATCTATCTGTAGCGGTATACTGTCCTCTTTCGTGTTAAATACTTTTCACAGTTCAGTGTCATCTGCAAACATTGACATTTTACTGTGCAAGGCATTAATAACCATCCTCTGTTTTCTATCACTCAGCCAGTTACTCACCCACATACAGACATTTTACCCCAGTCCCAACATTCTCAATTTATATACTAGCCTTTTATGTGGTACAGTATCAAATGCTTTGGAGAGGTCAAGACATGTAATATCCATTTACTCACCCTGGTCAAAGTGGAGTATGAAGTTGAGGAGGCTATGGATATGGCAGTGCAGGTGGAAGAGGCGGAGGAGGTGGAGGAAGAAGCCAACACTATTTCTGTTTTGTTTTTCAAATGTGTCTGTCAATTCTGTGTGTGACCTTTAGCCATTTTTGGGGGTGTTGCCGATATATATTTCTCTACTCTGCCAATATAAGACATAATAATCTTGAGCCAGGAGGTGGAGGTCTGAGTGGAGGAGGAGGCGGACGTAAAGTGCAAGAGGCGGAGGAGGAAGACAACACTGTTTCTGTTTTGTTTCTGTTTTTCCATGTGTCTGTCAAATCTGTGTCAGGTTGCTAAGGGCCACAGTGTGACAGTTTGGTGATTGCATGTCCTGGATTAAAACTGGGTAAAAAGTTTAGTCTCAGTTATAGATCTCACATATCCCCTATCTGGGGACTAAATATAAAAATATTTTTTCTACTACTATGGTAAGACAGAAGCTAAAAGGGTGTTCGAATTTTAAAAAATTACCAGAGAAGTCACAGACACACACCATAGAAGAATTTCCTCTCCCACAATAGTTAGACTAATGAAGGGGGTATTCCCAATTTTTTTAAATAATTAATGTTTTTCACACACACACACACACACTCCACAGAAAAATTTCCCCTCCTATAATAGTTAGACCGATGAAGGGGGCATTATTTTATTTTATTTTTTTTATTCATGACTTTCACAGACACATTCCACAGAATTTCCTCTCCCACATTAGTTGGATGTATTCAAAATGGGTCATCTTATGACAAGTCTTGGCCCACACCTGTATTAATATTTTTTTAAATTTTTTTTTTTGGGGGGGGGGGGGTTGGTAACAGTCGACATAATAATCTTGAGCCTGGAGGCGGAGGTCTCAGTGGAGGAGGAGGCAGACGTGGCGGGCAAGTGGAAGAGGCGGAGGAGGTCACCAATAGTGATGAGCGGCAGGGGTCATATTCGAATTTGTGATATTTCGCAAATATTTAGTAGAATATTCATTGAATATTCGCGAATTTGAATATTCGTTATATTCTACATTCTTTTTTTTTACTCGAAAATCGGCAAGTTAATGATCGCGTAATATGCGAATATTACGCAATCAATACAGGTGTGGGCCAAAAACGAATATATAGCACTATAGAATATAGTGCTATATATTAGTTTTTAGAATATTCGTCATTTTATTCTATCTGAACACATGATTCCTCCCTGCTTCTTGCTTGCCAGTGTTTAGTGTTCACTTCAGATGGAAAAAAAATTACGAATATAGTGCTATATATTAGTTTTTTTGAATGTTCATAATTTTTTTCTATCTGAAGCCATGATTCCTCCTTGCTTAAGTTGCTTGTGGGCCAATGACAAGCAAGAAGCAGGGAGGAATCATGTGTTCAGATGGAAAAAATTATGAATATTCAATATAACGAATATATAGCACTATATTCTAAATATTCGCAAATTCTCAAAGTGGCGATATTCGAGATAAAAATTTGCTTTTCGAATATTTGTGCTCAACACTAGTCACCAACCTTTTTTTTTTGTTTTGTGGAGGCCCCAAAACATTGGGAAGTAGCAAAGCGAACACACAAACTGCGCTGAAGTACAACAATGGCTGAGTGTGGCCAGTATACCTCTGTACTCTGGCCAAGGTACGGACAAGTTCTGTGGGATCCATGCCTGGTTCAGTTTAATAAACGTGAGCTTGTCAACGTTGGCTGTGGACAGGCGGACGCGCCTGTCCGTGATCACCCCCCCTGCCGTGCTAAACACGCGTTCGGACAATACACTTGCCGCAGGGCATGCCAGTACCTCCAAGATGTAAAGGGCAAGCTCAGGCCATATGCCCAATTTGGAAACCCAGAATTTAAATGAGGCCGACCCATAAGTCAGTACGTGCAGATGTGTGGATACGTACTGTCCCGCCATGTTACTGAAACACTGCCATTTGCTAAAAAGGTCTGTATCAGATGGTGGTGCTGTACTGTATATTGGCATGCAGACAAAGCTTTTTCACATTTCGGCAATGCTAACCATCCCTTCTGAGATGCTGGCGGTGCCCCTGCTGCATTGGCGACTTTCTCCTCCTCCATCTCCACCTCATGCTTCCACTGAGTCCCCGCTGCCAGGTGGGAATGCCATCAGTAGCGCCTCTACCAGCGTTCACTTGTACTTGCGCATCTCCCATTCATGCTCCAGTGACGTAAGTAAGGACGGCATGCTGTCCTTGTAGCAGGGATCCAGCAGGGTGGCCACCCAGTAATCAGCACCAGTTAAATTGTGGTCAACTGGGCGGCCCTTGCTCAGGCACTGAACCATGTAGTCGCTCATGTGTGCCAGGCTGACCAGAGGCATCGACAAACTGTCCTCGGTGGGAGGTGCATCATCTGTGTCCTCTGTATTCCCCCAGCCACGCTCCAGTGATGCTCGTGAGCTGATTTGGGTGCCACCCTGCTGTGAACAGGTATCCTCCTCTTCATCATCCTCCTCATCTTCCAAAACTGTGCTGAACAGTTGGTTACCTGGCCACTGTTGGTGCAGGAACCCACCCTCTGAGCCACCTGTGGATGACTGGACTGATAACCATAGGAATAATCCCTGTTGCTTCTCCTCTTCCTTCTGTGCCACATCCTCATCCATCAGGGCCTGAAGCATTTTTTCAAGGAGACATAGAAGTGGCATAGTAAGGCTGATGACAGTGTCATCACTACTGGCCATGTTGGTGGAGTACTCGAAGCAGCGCAACATGGCACACAAGTCCCGCATGGAGGCCAACTCATTGGTGGTGAAATTTTGCTGTTCTGCAGAGAGACTCACCCGTGCGTGCTGCAGCTGAAACTCCACTATCACTTGCTGCTGCTCTCACAGTCTCTCCAGCATATGCAAGGTGAAGTTCCACCTTGTGGGTACATTGTATATGAGGCGGTGAGCTGGAAGGCCGAAGTTACGCTGCAGCGCAGACAGACGAGCAGCAGCAGGGTGAGACAGACGAAAGCGCGCACAGACGGCACTCACTTTCTGCAGCAGCTCTGACATATCAGAGTAATTCTTCAGGAACCTCTGCACCACCAAGTTCAGCACATGCGCCAGGCAAGGGATGTGCGTCAAACCGGCTAGGCCCAGAGCTGCTACAAGATTTTGCCCATTGTCGCACTCCATCAGGCCGGGCTTGAGGCTCAGTGGCACCAACCACTCATTGATCTGTTCTTCCATGCCCGCTCACAGCTCCTGCACAGTGTGGGGTCTTTCCCCCAAACGTATGAGTTTTAGCACAGCCTGCTGTCGTTTCCCCCTGACTATGCTGAAGTTGGTGGTGGAGGTGTTGCGCTGATTGGATGAGGAGGTGGTAGAGGAAGAACCGGAGGAAGAAGCGGAGTAGAAGGAGTGCAGTACGCAGCCCTGCAGGGTATTGCGATAGTGAGGTCACGGTTACTAGGCAAACGAGGGTTGCTCTTGGTTACTCACAGTTTATAGGATGACCCTGGGCAGGCGTACAGCAGTGATGGAGAGGCTGGCACAGAAGTCCTCTGGGGCACTCTCAGTGTATAGGGACCAGGCCGGTGGTAGGTGAGGTGCCCTAGGTGTTGCAGGTTTAATGTGCCTGTGGCAAGATCCCTTTAAGATTCGTGACGCCAGTGCCAGTAACGGTGGCACACCGATTGATAGCAGTAATAAGTGAGGAACACAGTTTATAGTGAACCAAAACTTTCTTTACTGAAGCAGTTAACTATATACAGTTCTTTTAGGTTCAGTTCCATATGACAGATGCAGTGTCAAGCAGGCTTTTACAAATAATGGCAGGCAACAATGTTCTTGCAAGATACTCAGAGGGTTAAATACCCTCTGAGGTAACTCTTCCCCTGGTAACAACTTCGGAGCTAACTCTGGCTCAAGAACCTCAGGCAGGCTAGACTGCTCTAACTAGCCTCCTGGTAGCATCTAGAAGCCTGGGCTGTCTAGTTGCATGTCAGAAGCTCCCTTTAGCTGCTGCCTAGCTAAAGTCCACACTCACTTCTGACTCTACACTCCCCTCTCTTGTCTAGACCTGGCTATTTATATTAGGGGTTCCCTAGCTCCCTCTACTGTCTTGGAGGAGGAATTACACCCTAACAGGCCTGATAGTCATTTAAAGCAGGGAAAATGCACATAAATAACATGAAGAAAGTGACATTATGCATCAAGATGACATATAAGACACAATGGCCCTGTTCCACAGGAGGTGGAGAACAACGTGGCCCAATTGACCTTTGTGTAGTGCTCACATTTACCTAGTGGGACACTACAGCAGGAGTCAACAGGAGGCACAGAGAAACATCCAGCAATCCTCGGTGGCGGTAAGACATGCACCAAACCACTGTCCGCCACTGACCCAGCCGCCACTACATTTACCCAATGGGCAGTTAGGGAGGTGAGCAGTTAGGGCAGGTTAAGAACATTTATGCATCACTTTAGGCTCTGACTGCACAGCGTGCAAACCACCCGTGTCTTGTCATCAGCACAGTGCCTGAAGAACTGCCACGCTAGTGAACTCCTTTGTGCCAGCTTTAGTGTGCTATGTCTCTTGGTGCGTTGGGCAGCAGCAGGCGTACTGGCTGGGGGATGGCTGCTCTGCTTTTGCACCCTGCTCCCTCATTTGCTGTGTGGCTGGCACTGTATGCCCCCCTCCTCTTCCTCCGAACTGCACACATCACTGGAATGACCGCCGCTACTACCACCTCTACTTGTTCTCGCCTCACCATTCTTAGAGTGGTATTCATACCTACAAAATGTCACCTGCATGCACCAGAGAAAGGTGTTTCATTTGGGTGTGTAGCTGGCACAGATCAACAACGTCCTCTCCCTGCAGCAAGAGCTCTACCACCAGCAACACCATGAACACATCCCCTAGTTGATGCTCTCCTCATTTTATTACGGTCATCTAGAAAATTGGCTGACAGACGAAAAATTGTATATCCGTGTCACGGATGCAAAAGTGGTGTTTAGCACAACAAAAATAGGTAGGTCACACCAACCCAATTAACCGGACGAATAACTATTATATATCCCTGTGACGGCGGAAAGTACAGTGTTTTGAACAACAAAAATCGGTAGGTCACACCGACCCAATTAACCCCTTAGTGACCAAGTCTGTTTGGGCCTTTATGAGCAAGCGTTTTTCTTCCTTTTTTCATGGTCTCGTTCCAAGAGCTATAACTTTTTTATTTTTTCGTCTATATAGCTTTATGAGGGCTTGTTTTTTACAGGACAAGTTGTAGTTTTTAATGGAACCATTTTGGGGTACACATAACTTTCTGATTAACTTTTATTAACTCTTTCTGGGAGGGAGATGGGGAAAAATAGCAATACTGCCACTGCGTTTTATACATTTTATGGAGTTCATTTTTCGGTACAAATAACATAATATCTTTATTCTCTGGGTCAGTACGATTACAATAAAACCCCTTTTATTAACCCCAAAAATTATTTTGCATTGCCACTTCACAAGACCCATAACTTTATTTATTTATTTTTCTATGGAGTTGTGTGAGGGCTTGATTTTTGAGGGACGACTTTTATTTTTCATTTTTATCATTTTGGAGTAAATGCCGCTTGTTATTAAGTTTTTTTCTGTGGAAACTAAGAATAAATTAGAAATTCTGTCTTTTTTTTAATTTTATTTAATAATATAATTTTATATAATATTTATGTAGTCCGGGTCATTACGGACGCGACAATACCAAACATATGGGGGATATTTTCTTTTTGTAATTTTTTTTTATTGAAAAGCATATTTTCAATGGAAAAAAGCATATTTTTTATTTTATGGAATTTTTTTATTTAATAAATGTGTATTTTTTTCTATTTTTTTTACTACTTAATAGTCTCACACTATAATATACAGTATTTTGATTGCTTTTAAAATGTAATGCATTCTCTATAATGCATTACATTTCAATAGCAATGCTATTCAAACATTGACCAGCAGGCTGCGCCAGAGAGGCACAGCCTGCTGGAGATAACTGAAGACAGGCTCGGGGCCATGATCGGAAGCAAGGTAAGCTTCCCAACACATCAGCACCCCGCGATCGCATTTTCGGGGTGCTGATGGGAGACAGAGGGAGTCCGCTCCCTCTGTCACCACTTTACATGCAGCGGGCGCCATTGCGCCCGGCATGTAAATGGTTAAACAGCCCGTATCGGCACTCCTGCCGGTCCGGGCTGTTAGAGCAGGGCCCCGACTCTCATGTGAGAGCCGGGTCCACGCTCCCCAGCCTAAGGCCCCTTAGTGACCGCCGTATGGGTGGTCACTAAGGGGTTAACCAGCTGAATAACTATTATATATTCCTGTTATGGTTGCAAGTACAGTGTTTTAACAACAAAAATAGGTAGGTCACACCGACCCAATTAACCGGCTAGATAACTATTATATATCCTTGTGATGGTGGCAAGTGCAGTGTTTTTTCAACCCAAAAAATAGGTACGTCACACCGACCCAATTAATCGGCTGAATAATTATTATATATCCTTGTGACAGTGGAAAAATAGCAATACTGCCACTGCGTTTTATACATTTTATGGAGTTCATTTTTCGGTACAAATAACATAATATCTTTATTCTCTGGGTCAGTACGATTACAATAAAACCCCTTTTATTAACCCCAAAAATTATTTTGCATTGCCACTTCACAAGACCCATAACTTTATTTATTTATTTTTCTATGGAGTTGTGTGAGGGCTTGATTTTTGAGGGACGACTTTTATTTTTCATTTTTATCATTTTGGAGTAAATGCCGCTTGTTATTAAGTTTTTTTCTGTGGAAACTAAGAATAAATTAGAAATTCTGTCTTTTTTTAATTTTATTTAATAATATAATTTTATATAATATTTATGTAGTCCGGGTCATTACGGACGCGACAATACCAAACATATGGGGGATATTTTCTTTTTGTAATTTTTTTTTATTGAAAAGCATATTTTCAATGGAAAAAAGCATATTTTTTATTTTATGGAATTTTTTTATTTAATAAATGTGTATTTTTTTCTATTTTTTTTACTACTTAATAGTCTCACACTATAATATACAGTATTTTGATTGCTTTTAAAATGTAATGCATTCTCTATAATGCATTACATTTCAATAGCAATGCTATTCAAACATTGACCAGCAGGCTGCGCCAGAGAGGCACAGCCTGCTGGAGATAACTGAAGACAGGCTCGGGGCCATGATCGGAAGCAAGGTAAGCTTCCCAACACATCAGCACCCCGCGATCGCATTTTCGGGGTGCTGATGGGAGACAGAGGGAGTCCGCTCCCTCTGTCACCACTTTACATGCAGCGGGCGCCATTGCGCCCGGCATGTAAATGGTTAAACAGCCCGTATCGGCACTCCTGCCGGTCCGGGCTGTTAGAGCAGGGCCCCGACTCTCATGTGAGAGCCGGGTCCACGCTCCCCAGCCTAAGGCCCCTTAGTGACCGCCGTATGGGTGGTCACTAAGGGGTTAACCAGCTGAATAACTATTATATATTCCTGTTATGGTTGCAAGTACAGTGTTTTAACAACAAAAATAGGTAGGTCACACCGACCCAATTAACCGGCTAGATAACTATTATATATCCTTGTGATGGTGGCAAGTGCAGTGTTTTTTCAACCCAAAAAATAGGTACGTCACACCGACCCAATTAATCGGCTGAATAATTATTATATATCCTTGTGACAGTGGCAAGTACAGTGTTTTTTCAACCCCAAAAATAGGTACCGTATTTTTCGCCCTATAAGACGCACCGGCCCATAAAATGCACCTAAGTTTTAGAGGAGGATAATAGGAAAAAAATATTTTCCATATTGAGGTCACATGGTGTGCAGCCCTGCACAGCAGACAACTGAGCGGAGGACCAGGAAGCGGTGAGTACAGATCCTTCACCGCTTCCCAGTCCTCCAGTACTAATGAAGCACTTCCAAAAGGGGTAACAGGCAGCACTGAAGTTAACTGACTATATTGATAGATAATACAGGAGATATTATACTGAGGCGACAGGTAGTACACACTTATCACATCATCCTGACATTGAAAGTTGCTATTTAGGGACTACTGCATGCCACTTTTAAACATTAGGATTTTTCTCTACTTTTTATGGTTGCATTTTATTAATATCTAGTAAAGGTTATGTTTCAACACAACTATTGCATATCTGGGGCAAATAGGGCTTCGTGGCCAATTGTGTATAGTTGTTAAATAAATTAGATGATAAGGAGGGTTGAGCAAACCCGAACTGTAAAGTTCGGGTTCGTACCGAACTTCAGGATTTTTGTAACCCGGACCCGAATCCGAACTTTTCAGTAAAAGTTCGGGTTCAGTGTTCGGCGAGTTAATGGCGCTTTTTGAAAGGCTGCAGAGCAGCCAATGAACAAGCGTTTAACTCGTGTGCCCTTAGAAGCCATCACAGCCATGCCAACTAATGGCATGGCTGTGATTGGCCAGTGCAGCATGTGACCCAGCCTCTATATAAGCTGGAGTCACGTAGCGCTGCACGTCACTCTGCTCTTACTAGTGTAGGGATAGGATGCTGCTGCTGTGAGGGAGAGAATAGGAAAGAATATTTTATCAGAAGTGCTTGTTGAGGCCTCTTTCACACTACCGTTTTTTGTTTCCGTTTTGCGGGCCGTTTTTTGCGTTCCGTATACGGTCTGTATACGGAACCATTAATTTCAATGGGTCTGCAAAAAAAACTGAATGTACTCCGTATGCATTCCGTTTCCGTATTTCCGTTTTTCCGTTCCGTTGAAAGATAGAACATGTCCTATATTTGGCCGCAAATCACGTTCTGTGGCTCCATTAAAGTCAATGGGTCCGCAAAAAAAACTGAATGCATACGGAAATGTATCTGCATGTCTTCCGTATCCGTTCCGTTTTTTGCGGAACCATCTATTGAAAATGTTATGCCCAGCCCAATTTTCTCTATGTAATTACTGTATACTGTATATGCCATACGGAAAAACGGAACGGAAAAACGGAACCGAAACGGAAACACAACGGAAACAAAAAAATGGAACAACGGATCCGTGAAAAACGGAACGCAAAACACTGAAATCGACATACTGTAGTGTGAAAGAGGCCTAACTCAGCGATCTACAGCGATTTTGTTTTGTGGGTGCAGTGCACAATTTTTTTACCCTGCTCTGAGCCCAGTGACACAGAAAGAACTTTTATCCGTCTGTTAGTTAGGGCGTCGGCGGCCATTTTATGCAAGTTCAGTGCACCAGCAAAGCATATTTTAAATACAAGCTTGAAATACTGCAATTATATTCTGGATTTAAAAAAAACACCCATTTTTTGCAAGACCCTACATCTGGGGCCTTTGCTGCATTTGTCACAGTGAAATACAAGCTTGAAATACTGCAATTATATTCTGGGTTTAAAAAAACACCCAGTCTGAGCCCCAAGTCATGGAACAGTCTCTTCTGCTTTTTGATGACTCTGCTAGCAGGGTTTCCCAGGGCCATCCCCATAGCCCTGCCCCAGAAGTGGAAGAGATTGAGTGCACCGATGCCCAACTACTTATGTTTCAGGATGAGTACATGGGAGTACCACTGCAGCACGTCTCGGATGATGGCGAAACACAGGTGCCAACTGCTGTTGCTTTCTGCAGTGTGCAGACCGACAAGGAGGGCAGGGGTGAAGACTGGGTGGAAGATGATGTGGAGGACAATAAGGTCCTCGACCCCACATCAAATCAAGGTCCTGTAAGTGATCTGTGTAGTTCAGAGGAAGAGGCGGTGGTCGCACAGAGCCACCAGCACAGCAGAAGAGGGAGCAGGGTGCAAAAGCAGAGTGGCCATCCGATAGACAGTACACCTGCTACTGCCCACCGCAGCAAGGGACCGAGCACACCAAAGTCAGCTCCAAAGAGTTCCCTGGCATGGCAGTTCTTCAGACAATGTGCTGACGACAAGACTCGAGTGGTTTGCACACTGTGCAATCAGAGCCTGAAGCGAGGCATAAACGTTCTCAACCTGAGCACAACCTGCATGACCAGGCATCTAAGTGCAAAGCACGAACTGCAGTAGAGTAGACACCTCAAAAGCCAAGAAAGGTCTCTGGCTATTCCTGCTTCCTCTTCTGCTGCAGTCTCGGCCTCTTCATCCACCTCTGGAGTGACAGTGGCACCTGCCACCCCGCAAACAGAGGATCTACCAGCAACGCCACTACCTGGGTCACCAAGCATCTCCACAATGTCCCATGGAAGTGTTCAACTCTCTATCTCCCAAACACTGGAGCGAAAGAGGAAGTACCCCCCTACCCACCCGCGATCCCTGGCCCTGAATGCCAGCATTTCAAAATTACTGGCCTATCAAATGCTGTCATTCCGTCTGGTGGAGACAGAGAGTTTTAAAGGCCTTATGGCGATGGCTGTCCCACAGTACGTCATGCCCAGCCGCCACTACTTTTCCAGGCGAGCCATTCCTTCCCTGCACAACCAATTGGGGGACAAAATCAGGTGTACACTGTGCAACACCACATGTGGCAAAGTCCACCTAACTACGGATACGTTGACCAGTAAGCACGGTCAGGGACGTTATATCTCCCTAACAGCACACTGGGTAAATGCAGTGGTGGCTGGACCTGAGGCAGATAGCAGTTTGGCGCATGTCCTTCCACCACCGAGGATTGCAGGACACTTCAGTTTGCCGCTATCACTGAAAACAACCACCTAAAATATAAATTTTATTAAGGTTACTAAAAATGGAGATCCCTGTCGAGGGGACCCAAAAATAGACATGGACAAACACGAAAAGAGCAACTAGGGACCTAGGCAGAGGGCTGATGCTGTCGGAGGAGGGAAGGGGCAACACGTCTGGGTATCTAGTGTCTGTCCCTAAGGTGTTCCTCGAACTATCCTCAGCCCAGAGATGCACCTGGATGGTAGGAGCACTCTGTCCACGTGCCTCGACTGCCTGTCCTTATAACGCCCTTGGTATACTAACCCATATGGATGTCTGGGTCCTTGTATAAACTGAATGAATTACACATACAGAACTTTATATCATGTCACTTGTCGCCACGCGTTTCCCCTTTCAGTTAAAGAAAGGTTCGTCAGGGGACACAAGTATAAATGTGTGTCACAGATAGACACCAAATACAATAACGAAACCAAAACAAAAACTGGAGAACCCCCAAGCCAGTACCTGTCAGCAAGGGGTAACACAATAAACGTGTAGCCAATAGGCTGAATAGAAGAGGACCAGTATGGTACTTATCTGGTGATGAACTTCCGGTTCCTGATGATAGATCAGGGATGTCTGGCTTGAGGGGCTCCAGGGGGTAAAAAAGATGTAGCTCCAGTTTGTTCATTCAAACACACCTCCTTTTAAAGCTACTAGGGGGCGGTCTCTGATGTTGTAAACCAATCCTGAACTGCACTGCACAGCACACCATGTGATCCAAAACAGCCCACCTTCAATTGCTACCTTAGCTATGAAATCGGATTATATGGTACAATTACCTAATGTGACTCTCAGACGTGTTCACTGGAGTCAGGGTAGATGATCAGGGCGTGTGACCAAGAGTAAAACATAAAACAATAACGATATTTGCTTTAATAACGATGAGCCGATAGATGCAATCATAGCTGGAATGCACGCCAACCAATAAAATGGCCGTGCCTTCCATACAGGTCCAATGGGGACAGTCGTTGGTTGACAGTCGGTCCAATGGGGACATCATCTGGAAGTGCAAGACACCGGGTCGCATGGGGGCGTGTCCAAAGTGGCTGTGCATTCCACAGCGGTCCAATATTGGCAAGATGGCCGTGCGTTCCATGACGGCCCGATGATGGCACCGCCCCCTGTCCCTATTTGAGAAATATACTCAGCCGAAGCAGTGAATGGGGACATTGGGCTGGCGCGACCAGATAGTTGGAATAAGTACATAACGGCAGTGCTATGGATCAAGGACTATGACAGTGGAACGCACGCCTATTAATAAGATGGCCGTGCTTTCCAAGTCATGGGTATTGGAATGCCGTGCGTGTAAAGTAGTATGGCACCAATATGGACATATCTAATACGTTTGTAGCCTCTGATCCATAATGAAAAAAGCTGTGTAATTCCCCCGTTATTACTATGTCGGCAGTACATGATGGTACATGATTTCACTATGTGCTAATCAGTATTTGCGGCATAGTACTGAGTTATATGGTGGAGTGTTCGAATCATTCGACACGCCCCCATGGTACTGATAGGCGGGTATACTACATTAAAACTATTAAAACCTTATGTCCCTATTAAACCTTATGTCCCTATTAGGTCCCTATTAAAACCTTATGTCCAACCCACTGTACCCTCCTCTTTGCCTCCTCCTCCGATTGTTGTTGATGGTAATCTTGAATTTCAGGTCTCTAGGATTGTGGATTCTCGCACTATCCGCGGTTCTCTCCAGTACCTCGTTCATTGGGAGGGTTATGGTCCTGAGGAGAGGATGTGGGTCCCAGTGGCGGACATTAAGGCCACTCGTCTCATCAGGGCTTTCCATAGGTCCCATCCTGAGAAGGTGGGCTCTGAGTGTCCGGAGTCCACTCGTAGAGGGAGGGGTACTGTCACCGCCAGCTCTCTGAGAAGGTCTAGTAGACGTTCTTCTGTACCTCTTGCATGATGTTCTTTGTTTTGGTTTCACTTTGTCATCTCCTTTCCTTCTACCAGCTGTCACCTATTTACACTAATTGCCTCCCTTTATATTCCCTCCCATACTGCCTCACTTTTCGGTTTATACTACTTCCTGGATTGAAGTGGTCACTGCTGGAGACTTCTGTTACTGCTGGTTCAGATAAGTCCTTTCATGTATTGTGTTTCCTTGCTGGCTTGATTCTAGGTAACCCAGACTCCCTCCGTATTTAGTGCAGGGAGCCGGTGGTCGTGTCCCCTCACTATTATAGGGTTTTCAGGTGTCACACAGTCTAGGTACGAGGGCATGCAATCGTCTACCTCTGAGACCCTTGTATGTGCTTAGCAGTCAGGGTGAGCTCTTAGGGTTTTATATGGGTCACCTTTATGCTCCTTAGTTTGGGATCAAGCCAGTCGGATGTTTATCCATAACTTCCAGCTATCTGCAACATCATCCGTGACAATATCAAATTGGATCGTGGACGTCAGAGGGACGTGCGATCAGGCAGAAGTTATCTAGAGTCAACAAAGCGGCAGCAGGGCCTCTCCTGTCTAACGTTTTCAAATCCAAAATACCCCAGTGACATTTCCTATAATTTTTTTATTAATATTTCCAATAACAGGGCATCTTAAGAATCCTGTATTGTTGTTTATTGTCACTACCTCCCCGATTCGGGAGTGGGTAATTGCCACGCGCCCCCTCCTTTACTTGGAAGCTTCGGCTTCAATAATTTGTCCCACATTTCTGCTCGATCACATTTAATTTCATCCATTGACCTCCCTTGGATGTAGTTTCCCTTTCTCACACTCCCTCTCCGGCGTCGAACCCTGATTTGCTGCTAACCGTCATCAACATGGTAGGCGCAGAAAAGAACATCGAAAGTTGATAGAGCAGATATCCAATTGGATCGTGGACATCACAGGGATGTGAGACATGGTGGAGCAGTATGTGAGCACACGCCTACACGTACTGACTGATGGGTCTGCCCCCTTCAACTTCTGGGTCTCCAAATTGGGCACATGGCCTGAGCTTGTCCTTTACGCCTTGGAGGTGCTGGCCTGCCCTGCAGCCAGTGTATTGTCTGAACGTTTGTTTAGCACGTCTGGAGGGGGTTATCACAGGTTATATTTCCCAATGTTTTGGGGTGTACCCTAATTTAAACAAAAAAAAATTAAATAAATTAAAATAAAAAAACAGTGTTGGCTACCTCCTCCACCGCCGCTTCCACCTACACCACCACATCCACCGCCTCCTCAACCTCCTACTCCGTATGGACCTCGTCCTCCTAGATCAAGATTATAATTTTTTATTTTTGCACATTTTATGTTATTTTAAGTCATATCCCTATCCACATTTGTTTGCAGAGCACTTTTCATGCTCTTAACCACATTTTGATGCCATTTGCAGCCCTCTAGCCCTTTCCATGACTTTTTTAGAGACATTTTAGTGCTCCAAAGTTCGGTCCCCATTGACTTTAATGGGGGTCGGGTTTGGGGTCAGGTTCGGGTCCCGAACTCGAACTTTTTTGTCAAGTTCGGCCGAACCCGTCGAACCCGAACATCCAGGTGTCCGCTTAACTCTACTGATATTCCCAAATGAAAGGGAGAATTTCTGTAGTTTATTTTATAAGGAGCAACTTTTTCTTCTGACCCTGTCAAGGCATAATTTTTGGACGCTTGTTCCTTCAACCAGCCACATTTTCCCCCCATAAACCTGTGTGTTTTAACATCATCTGCTCCTGATAATGGACAATTTTTGGAAGCTTTGGAATATCAAAAAGCAGAACACACATGCCTGTGTGGTGTGTGTTTTTAACACATTGTTTGTTAACAGAAATGTGCGTTTACCCACAGCTATGTATGTCAGTGTCACTTAAACATCATATACTTTTGCTGTCATCGCGTTCCAGAGCTTAGGGAAGCGGGTGGGAGGAGAAAAAAAGCAAAAATTCATAAAAAATGTAACAAAAAGAAATAACATGCTTTCGTAAAAATTATGTGTCCAATGAGACTAGTTAGTGTTATATGCAAATTTCCAGGGAAATTAGAGACAATCTGGTTCAGCCTAAACCTATTTGGGTCCAAACCGAACTATTTTCTAAAATTTGGTGAATCGTAACCAAACCGAATCTCGACAAGTTTGCTTATCTCTAGTTGAAAGCAAAAAAAAAAACAGTACCTCTGCAATCTTTCAGAGTTTTGTTTTTGTACTTAGGTTTACAGTAGTCAACATATTGTATAAATTACATGTTAATTAAGGATCATACTAACAAAGGAATGTTTTTGATTATGTTAAGCAGCACTAAATTGCATTGCCAAGGGTTAAATAGAGTCAAACTAATGTTTAATTACTTTAATTACTTGCTATTCCATTTTTTGAGACAACATGCCCAAAAAACATTGCTTTTATTTTTCTTTCTTTTCTCGTTCACTGTATGAGTTAAATAAAATGACAATTTTATGGTTTGGATTCTTACAGATGTGGCAATACCCCTTATGTACACTTATTTGCATAATAAAGCATTAGTAATGGAAAATATTTGTAATATAGTGTATTCTATATTGCGCTGTATAATGCCTGACAGTGTAAGGCCTCATGCACACGACAGTTGTTTTTTGCGTCCACAAATTGTGTGTCCGCCAAAAAAAACGGATGCAGCATCCGTTTTCTTGGGAGGATCCGTTTTTTTCCACAGATCCCTTGTAATAAATGCCTATCCTTGTCCGCAAATGTGAAAAAAGTAGGACATGCACTATTTTTTTTTGCTGAAGGGAAACACGGACAACGGACGCGGAACACAAACGGATGTACTATCAGCATTTTTTTGCTGACCCATTGAAATGAATGGGTCCCCATCCTATCCACAAAAAAAAATGGAACGGAGGCCGAGAAAAACAACTGTCATGTGCATGAGGCCTAACACTGGTAGTTAGCCTATTAGGCTCTGCCTCTCGCTGAGCCTAATAGGTGCAAGAAGATGACAGGTCTGGCAGTCGTTGTTAAGCTCCCATTTTCTATGGCACATCACAGAGTGGGGGGAACGAAGGGTTGACAGAGTTCTCTCCCTCTAACCACTTAGAAACTGTGGTTGCTATTGATACCAACAATTAAGGGGATATTACTGCTGGGACTGAAGTTACAGAAGGAGAAGGGCTGTGTAATATAGCACATCAAGAAACATCAACAGTCAGCTGTCCATGATGCACATTACCATCGGGGTCATATCCATCTAGAGAAGAAAAAGTTCACTCTCCAGAAGCAAAATGGCTTCTTTACTGTGAATCTGTTGAATGGTGTACCTCAGGGCATGGTAACCACAGGAACAGTGGACAGTTTTGCGACAGACAGGCAGCTGCCATGGGTCCCTTAAAGTAAATGTTTTTCGTGATGCCAGTTGCAGTGAAGCAACAAGGGCACAGGGCCCCTTTTAGTGATACCGTGGCTGGTACCCAGGTGTAGGAATGCCAGAGTAGTGTAGGGTGGCCTAAATGTCCCTTAATGTTGGTGCATGTGTCACTGTGCTCCTACCTGGATACGCTGGACTCTAGTCGTTGTCTCTGCAGCAATGAAAAAGAGGGTTTGTTGATAAAGGGGGAGCTTTGATCTGTGTAAATGTTTCTCCAAACAGTTCCAGGGTTTGTCTTGGTTTCAGCAGACTTTGGCATTAACTGTGGCAGGCAAACTCCTCTCTGCTACATCAGCTGCTCTCTGGCTGTGCTGTGCTAACAGGATAGCTGTATAGTTTAGCTTTCTCTGTGTACTGCCACTTCTCTCTGTAGTCTGTCTCTAAACTGGTCCAAGGAACTTTACTCCTGGCTTTAGAGGCTTCCAGCTTCTGCCTCCATATCCATCTGAGCTGAAGGTGATCCAGCTGGCCTGGGCAAGGCCACATCTAACAGGGACGTGCATCTGCTGCACACCCTTCCCCTGTCTAGGGAAAACCTAAACTAAAACTAACTGGTCCCCACCCTTCCTGCAGGAAGTTGGGCATGTCTACCACACCACAGAGGGGGTGTTAGAATGGAAGGAAAGCTCCATTCTCTGTCCCTGATGCTCTGTCATTTATGCTTCCACCTGCTGGTGAACCAGGCATATTACAATTGAACATAACAGTTACATGGAAAGAGATATGCACATTATACAGTATAGCATCTGGAAATAAACGCACAGATGACATTAGGTTAACCAATAAAGACAGTAGCGGAGTGCAGAAGTGGTAATGTCACTCAGGGGCATTATAGTTTTAAAAAAGGTTTAGATTATTATTACAACTAAATAACACTAATGCTTGCATAAATGATTAGAAATCTGGTTCTTCACTCCACCCATCAGTTGGTTGAACTTGATTTATGTATTTTTTCAACCATACTAAGGCTTCATGCACACAACAATGTCCATTTTGTGATCGCAAATTGCAGATCCACAAAAGACGGATGCCGGCCGTGTGTGTTCCGCATTTTACGGAACGTCCGGCCCTCAATAGAGCAGTCCTATCCTTGTCAGTGATACGGACAAGAATAGACATGTTCTATTTTTTTGTGGAACCGCGGAACGGATGTCCAGATGCAGACAGCACGCAGAGTGCTGTTTGCATCTTTTGCAGCCCCATTGAAGTGAATGTGTCCACATCCGACCTGCAAAAAATGCAGCTCGGGTGCGGTCCCAAACAACGATTGTGTGCATGAGGCCTAAATATCAAGAGGTTAAAATAAGCTTCTAATAAGCTTCTACATGTGAGCAGTGATCTCATGGTGAAGATGAGGATAATTTTACCAGATGCAGGACCGCCACCAATATATCACATATATCTGATTAATATATTATTTTGCTTCATCCACAAATTCATTTGAGATAAACTTGTGTCTATTGTTGAACCAATCAAAGTATCTTCCACGACTGCATTTACTGCTCCTAAATAGCTTTGGTCAGGCTCACAAAATTTTCTGAACTCTATTTGGCCATTACCCTGAAGAAAGTTCTCTACATTGTACTCCCTCAAAATACATTAAAAGAAAACTATTTCAAATATATTTAGATCAGCTTAAACTTGCATTATTAGTTTCCTCTCAGGTTTCTGTTAACTTTTAAGACATGACTAGGACAGCATACGAGTCAGTGGCATCTGTAAGGTTTTGATACTGATTCCAGGGCACACTTCCATAGACAATGGTGCAATAAATTTTTGGTAAACCAGTGGCAGTGACTGCTGAATATTCACTTCAATCTCTCGTTACTAGATTCAACTTGAAAAAGGTTGTTGTGTGTTATCTGGAATTTCATTGCTAATCTGGAAGGACTATAATTTGCACTGTTATATTTGCCCTTGAATAAAAATGAATTGCACCATTGTCTTATGGGAGTGTGCCCTGGAATCTGTATGTGGACTATTTGGGGTTGAGGATCCCTTCTGAGCGGCACCTCAAAAACATACAGAATCGTGTTTCCACTAATCCTTCCATCCATCAGGTTTTGTATTTATGGAAAAACAGATCCAGTAAAGCAGTCATGGCTCCATTAAAAACACAATCAATGATGCTAGAAGCAGACTTGAGTGAATAACTTTTCCTGTTATGAAGCTGTATTTGCCACCTATGAGACCACGAAGGCTGACATGCAGATCCATATTTTAGTGTCTGTTGTGTTATAGGAGACGAACATGGCTTCCTGTCTGCAAAATGCAAATGAGGCTAATTTACATTGATTAGTTCATCATCCGTGTTAAAGGCTATGTCTACATTTGCAACCATCTTCTTTCTTGTTCCGATGTATCTTAAAAGTTAAAAATAAACCAGTCTGCAAATTATGTTGAAGAGAATCTCTCACTACATAACTTGACATGGGGATGTGTGCATCTCAGCAGATTCCTTTATATGTTGTCCAAATCCAGAGAAATAAGCCTTTTAACTTTATGCAATTTAACCCCTCGGTGAAATGAGAGCATTGCCGTTGCACCTTGTTGCATCCAAGGCTCCACTCATCATCTTTGCCAGCTGTGCCATTGCCATTGCTTTGACTGACAGGGCCAAGCACTGTAAACTACTGAGGCTCGCTGGGCTTATGGAATTTATACTGCACATGCATCCATCACCCCGGTGAACTTCAGTACTGTACAGCAAGTGCCCCGAACAAAGAGGTGCACACATTGCTATGAGAATTTAGGGCCAGACGGGAAGAAAACAGATTCCCTGGGCCATACACAAGTAATTTTGTCCACCAAAAATTATTCAACCTAAGGATCACATTCTCTCCAGACAGAGTTCTTCCGTTGGCCATCACAAATCATGAGTCATGCTAGTTTGTCAAACAATTGTTTGCCCAAATGGCCAACATTGGTCATTTTGGCCTACTTTAATCTCGTGTGTATGAACCCTATTAGACTGAACGATTTTCGGGCCAATTATCGGGAACAAGCATTCATAGGAAAACTCATTCCCGATAACTGGCCAGTTTAACTGTGCAGATGATCAGGCGATAACCTAGCAAATGCTTGTTTATCAGCTAATTTCTATCTTTCATTAGGATGAAAGATGCATGATTATTAGCAGCACATCTTTCTGTGTAATCCAGGATGTGCTGCCGATAATAGGCAGAACCAGGGGCGTATAGATCGCGGTCACAGAGGGTGCGATGGCGACCGGGCCTGGTGGGGGAAGGGGGTCCCTTGCACTCACATGTAATGGGAGTGCTCTAAAGGGGCCCAACATGAAGTACAGTGAGAATGCTGGGCCCCATCAAAGCGCTCTTCAAACATTAGGGGGCGCAGGAGGCAGGGGGAGCGCAGAGGCAAGGAAGGGAGGGTGCACTCACCCGTCAGTTCTTGTTACTGCCGGGCTGTTCGTTTTCAGAGTGAAGCAGGGTGACCTCTCCGCTCACCTGCTTCACTGTTCATCTGAGCTCAGGCGCTCCCCCTGCTGGCCGCACATCGCGCTGCTGGCTGTGGAAGGAGTGCTGAAAGCCTGGGAATCGGCCTCCAGCACAGCCAGCAGCACGATGTGAGTGTGGGAGCGCATCATTGGGGAAGAGGGTAAGTATGTGTTTGTTTGTTTTTCCATAAAGCTGCAGACTGGAGGCAAAAGGGGGGCAACACCTAGAGTGAGGGGGCTCAAAAGTGAGGGGGTGGCCTAATCTGGAATACCTACTGTGAGGGGGCACCTAATCTGGAATAACTACTGTGATGGGGCACATATGTGGGCATAACTACTGTGAGGGGGCACATATGTGGACATAACTACTGTGAGGGGCACATATCTGGCATACTGTGAGGAGGCACATATCTGGCATAACTATTGTGAGGGAGGCACATATCTGGCCATAACCACTGTGAGGGGGCACATATCTGGCCATAACCACTGTGAGGGGGCACATATGTGGGCATAACCACTGTGAGGGGCACATATCTGGCATAACTGCTGTGAGGGGGCACATATCTGGCAAAACTACTGTGAGTGGGCACGTATCTGGCATAACTACTGTGAGGGGGAACATATCTGGCCATAACCACTGTGAGGGGGCACATATCTGGCATAACCACTGTGAGGGGGCACATATGTGGGCATAACCACTGTGACGGGCACATATCTGGCATAACTGCTGTGAGGGGGCACATATCTGGCATAACTACTGTGAGTGGGCACATATCTGGCATAACTACTGTGAGGAGGCACATATCTGGCCATAACCACTGTGAGGGGGCACATATCTGGTATAACCACTGTGAGGGGCACATATCTGGCATAACTACTGTGAGGGGGCACATATTTGGCTATACTTATTGTGAGGGGCACATAATCTGACATAACTACTGTGAGGAGGCACATATCTGGGCATAACTTCAGTGAGGGGGCACAAAAGTAGGCATAACTACTGTGACAGGAACAAAGGTGGGCATAACTGCTGTGAGGGGCCACAAGGAGGACATAACTATTTTGAAGGAACCACAAGGTGGGCTTAAATACTGTGAGGGGCCACAATGTGGGCATTAGTACTGTGTGGTAGCACTAAGTGGAAATGTCCTAGATTACCCTGCTATACATTGGCATGGCTCAGTCTTACAGACCAGCACAGCGCCCCCTGCTGATAATTTCACTGGGGAAGTCTCCATCCCTTCCTTATGTGATTATTCTTTATTTCTTTATGACCACAGGGGCCTTGTTCTGGATCCAGTGGACATCACTCCGATGCCAGCGCCACCCTGGATGAGGTAGGACAAGATTTTATTAGGACTGGGCGAGTGTAGCCATGCATTAGGCTTAGGGCTCTTTAACACGAGCGGATCCTGTGCGAGTAATCCACTGCGTGAAAGAGAGCCAAGCCCCGCTCCGGACAGCAGAGACACGGAGCATTAACATGATTGATAATGCTCTTTGCCTCTCTGTGATCTTTTTACTAAAAAATCACGCAGCGGATTACCCGCACGGCATCCGCCGTGTGAAAGAGCCCTTAGTGTAAAGAAAATCTGCAGTCTCTTTGTAAAAATAGGGGGGGGGGGAAGCGATCCAAAGTTTGCACCGGGGCCCGTAACACTCTAGAACTGACAGAAAGAGGAACAAATGCAGTAGCAGTCATTTCTCCCACATTCATTTTGCATAAGCCCGTATAATAAGCCTGAGAAAACAAGCCCCAGTAGATGTGGTTATTGTCCATACGCAGTCATCCTGCCTGATATTCAGTCTGTTAGGGCCTTAAAGGGAACCTGTCATCAATTTTATGCTGAACTCACCAAGGACAGTATAAAGTAGTGACAGACTTGGTGATTTCAGCGGTGTGTCACTCATGAGCTGAAAGTAAGCGGTTGCCAAGAACCAACCTCATTGCAGCAAAGGACTTGCAAAGAGTCAAATCTACCTGAGAAGAGTCAGGGTTATGCATAAGCTCCTACTCTTCCTACCCATCTGCTGATGATTGACAGTCTTCTCCTTACTTTTTTCCCAAGATGAGAACTGCCAATCATCAGCAGGTGGGCGGGGAGAGCAGGAACCTATTCATAACTCTGACTCTTCTCAGGTAGATTTAACTTTTTTCAAGGCCGGCTGGTTCTTGGCAACCACTGACTTTTAGCTCATTAGTGATACACCGTTTAAATCAGAATTTTTGTCACTAATTTATGCTGCTCTGAGTGAGAGCAGCATAAAGTTGATGACAGGTTCCGTTTGAGGGTACGGTCACATGGTCAGGTTCCTGCTTGCAGTTTTGGAGACCAAAATAAGGAGTGATACATAAAATGAACAGACAGATACATCTTCTCCTCTTTTTTTTATTCACTCCTGGTTTTGGCTTCCAAAACTGCATGCAGAAATCTTACCGTGTCGTTGTACCCTTCGTTACCATTCGTTGTAGACTCGCGCTGTGATAAAAATTAGTAAAGTGCTGAAACTGTCCTCAGTGTACAAAGCACAAACTAAAAAGGTGATATCTTCCAAACCATTCTAAAAGCCTATTGTTAGGGCTCAGGAGCTAGCAAAAAATCTCCCAAGTTCAGATTCTTTTTTTATGCATTTAAAAAAAAAAATGTTTGTTGGTGGACCCTTCTAATGTGCAAGGTTTAGTTAGAGCAGACAACCTCTTTAATGAGTTGTTAAAACAAACAACCTACGACATACAAAGAGGTTTCCCATGTTGGAAAAAATATCAGAAAGAGGATCCGGTATGTCAATGGGCTATGCCTCGTATTTCAGCTTTGATTTACTATGACAGACATCGACACGTACAAGAGCGGTGCTGTTTCTGGAAGAGAAGTTGATTATTTTTTTGTAATTTCTGGACAAACCCTTTAAAAGCACACAAGTAAATACAAATGATGTTTATGACTAGGAGACAGTTTTTAACCCTTTCCCGACTACCGCCGTACTAGGACGGCACTGGCCGGGTCTTTAAAGATGGCGCCTGCTCCTGAGCGGAGCAGGTGCTATAGCCACGGGTAGCCTGCTGTTTCTTATAGCAGACACCCGCGGTTAATGACCGCCATCGGCAGTAATGCCAATTACGGACATTTAACCCCTCTGATGCCGTGGTCAATCCTGACCACGGCATCTGAGCACGTGAAACACCAGAAGAGCGCGCTTCCGGTGATGCTCCGGCTCCCCCGTGCGGCCATCGGAGGAGCTGGAGCTTGTGTGCAGCAGCCCCTGTCTTTGTGAATGACAGGAGGCTGCTGCATAGTATTTCCTATGGAGCCCTTGCCTGTAATACAGGCATCCTCAAACTGTGGCCCTCCAGCTGTTGTAAAACTACAACTCCCACAATGCCCTGCTGTAGGTTGATACCTGTAGGCTGTTCGGGCATGCTGGGAGTTGTAGTTTTGCAACAGCTGGAGGGCCGCAGTTTGAGGGTGCCTGCTGTAATAGGACTCCATAGGAAACTAGCAATTTTCTGATAGACTCCAATGCTAGTGCATTGGGGTCTATGAGAATAGCAATCTAATGATTGCTTGTTATAGTTCCCTATGGGAACTATTAAAAAGTGTAAAAAAAAAAAAAAAGTTTTTAAAAATGGAAAAAACATAAAAATTCAAATCACCCCCTTTTCCCAAAATAAAAATAAAAGAATTAAAAAAAAATAAGCATCATGGGTGTCGCGATGTGTGAAAACGCCCATAGTATAAAAATATTAAAATTTATTCCCCATTACCCATAGATCGCCCCGCAAAAAATGAGCCCCCACACAGCTCCATACACAAAATTACAAAAAAGTTTTAGGGGTCAAAATATGGCGATGAAAAAATAAAACAGATTTTTTTCCCCCCCACTTTGTTATTATTTTATCACTATCAAAACGCAAGGCAAAACTATACATATAAGGTATCTCCGGATTCGTACTGACCTGTTGAATAAAAGTAACTGGTCAGTTCTATTGCACATCAAACGTCGTAAATTAAAAACTAGTAAAACTGTTGTTGATTTTTTATTAAAAATTTTTTTATTTCACCCCATTTGGAATTTTTTTCCCGCTTCCCACTACATCATATGCAATATTATATGGTGGCGTTGGAAAGTACAACTTGTCCTGCAAAAAACAAGCCCTCTAATGGCTATGTGAACAGACAAAAAAGTTATGGCTCTGGGAAGGCAGGGAGCGCTAAATGAAAACACAAAAAAAATACTACCGGGGTACAAAGGGTTAATGTCTTTATGTTGGAAAATTCATAGTGGCCAACTGTATACGTTGTAGAAAGTGGTCACTCCCTTTAACTTTTTTACTCTACAGAAATCTACTCAGCCTTTTAAATGCCTCCTTAAATTGCTTATTCTTGATGGTATAAATAAGAGGGTTCAGTACTGGGATGAGTATAATGTACAGAAGGGAGAAAAGCTTGTCCTGCATTGGGGCATATGTTGCTGTGGGTCTAACATGCAAAGTGAGGGAAGTTCCATAAAATATAATAACGGATATCAGATGGGAAGCACAGGTAAAGAAGGCTTTCTGCCTACCTTCTGCAGACTTAATATTCAAGATGGTGTTGATAATAAACACATAGGACAACAACGTCAATGTGAATGCGCTCAGTCCCACAACTGCTCCCAATACATATGTTGCAATCTCCACATGAATGGTGTTATTGCATGAAAGCTTTACCAAAGGGGAAATATCACAGAAAAAATGATTGACCTGGCGGGATGAACAAAACGGCAAATTGGCTATGAAAACTGTATGTAAAACCGGTTCCAGGGCAGCAGCAATCCACGTTCCTACTAAGAACAATGTGCAACGTTCCTTACTCATGAATATGGCATAATGAAGTGGGTAACAGATGGCCACATAGCGGTCATAAGCCATGACCGCAAGAAGGAAGAACTCTGTACAAGTAAAATAGATGAAAAAATATAGTTGAGTCATACACCCATGAAACGTTATGGTCTTCTGCTGAGTGAGGAGCATGGAGAGGAGCTTTGGCAAGATATTTGTGGTAGATAAAATGTCCACAATTGATAGGCTGCCCAGGAGAATATACATTGGAGTGTGCAGATGAGAGTCCAAGGTAATGCATGCAAACACCATTATATTCCCGAATAAAATGTTAAGATAAATTATTAGAAATATTACAAAAATAGGAATCTGATCTTTGGAGTCTGAGAAACCTTCAATTGTAAATTTTGTCACCTTGGTTTGACTTTTCTGGCTTAAATTAAACATCATTTAACAGATTTTAATTTCAAAAAGATATGAGTGAAAACGTGTTACACAAGAGATTGTTCATTACTGTACATCTTACCTAAAGAGCAACCATTCTGTTAATAATATGACAATCCAACATTTTTACTGTATACCAAGTTTATGAAAGGTAATTCACTGGCTAGCACTGGTGCCTTGCAGCGCTGGGGTCCTGGGTTCGAATCTGACCAAGGACAACATCTGCAAGGAGTTTGTATATTCTCCCAGTTTTTGTGTGGGTTTGCTCTGGGTACTCCAGTTTGCTTTCACTCTCCAAAAAGATATACTGATAGGGACCTTAGATTTTAAGCCCCATTGGGGACAGCTGGATGCTAATGTCTGTACAGCGCTGTGGAATATGTCAGCGCTATATAAGTGCATATAATAAATAAATAAATAATATGACTGAATACAAAATTGTAATTTTGCTCTAGGTTTTAAAGAAAATTTCGAACATGAGAGGAGAGTGGCATGTCATCGCCCATATAATCCATTAGGGCATATGGATGCCATAAAGAAGTATCACCCTGTATAAGCCAGAATGGACAGCTACAACTGTGGTCCATATAATCTGTTAGGGCATGTGGAAGATCACCCCTGTATAAGCCAGAATGGACAGCCAAAATGTAAAAGCAGCTTTCACTCTGGTGGTCTTGAGCTATCTATGTATTGCATTATTGGCCATACATCTGTCACATGTAATACATTTACTCAGCAGCAGTGTTGGCCAAGAAAAAAAAAATCGCTTTTGCTGGGAGTGCCTGATCTGAGACTAGTGTTGAGCGCGAATATTCGAAAAGCAAATTTTTATCACAAATATCGGCACTTTGAAAATTTTCAAATATTTGGAATATAGTGCTATATATTCGTAATGAATGTTTTTTTTTTAACACAGTACACATCAGGTGATCATCCCTCCCTTCTTCTAGCTTGTGAGCCAATGAGAAGGCTTTGTCACAGCTTAGCAACACCCCTAGCAACCAATAGAAAAGTTGCCTGCCCCTTACTATATAAGAACCTCCCCAGCAGCTAAGTTTATTGCAGTTATGAAAGAGACAGCAGTGTCATTGCCACTGTCATTAGACAGTTAACTTATATATATAATTCAGATAGTTAGGGGGAGATAGTCAGTGTAGGTTAGATTGATCTATAGTGTAGCAGATATTGGCGAAAATTCACAAGCGCAAACATATTGGAGCACTCTATCTGCATATAAAGCTATTCTAATGTTCTGCCGTGCCAACCATTTTCTCCAGTCTCATAAAACTTATACCAGCTTGAAAAATGTAGCATAAGTCACCGACAACTGGTCTTTCGCTCGCATTACGCGAATAATACATTGCCGATTTTCGCAATCAAGAATATAATCTCGAATTCACGAATATATGACGAATATTCTAAAAAATATTTGCGAAATATTGTGAATTCGAATATTGCCCCTGCCGCTCATCACTATCTGAGACAAGCATTTTACAGTGGTTTGCCAATCCAGGGTTTTTTCCAGATATGTATGGCTTATCCTCAACATATCAATATTACATCAGTGGTTGTCTGACAGCCCCACTGATCACCTGTCTCAGGCTTTTTGTTTCTCAACACAGTTTCCACTCAACTCTGAGATAAATACTTACAGTGTACCACTACCTAATTTTTTTCATAATTCAATAGTATAGGTGATAATAGTGAATTTTGTAATATAATTTATTTTAAAATGTGCCTGTCTCTACACTTTTTTCCATCCCTCTGCCCGTTCTCTATCTCTGAAACGCTGAACAAATACATACACGGAAGTGAGTATGCAGCCCATTGAAATCTATAGAGAGGGGAGGAGGAGGACGAGCTGCAGTGGAAGGGACCAGGCATGCCTGCTACTCAGTGATTTATACCTCCCCAGAGCTGCATTATCAGATGAAAAATGATCCAGTTCTGGGGTGAAATAAATCTCTCACTTAATTCTGCAGCTGTGCCTGGTGTAAAATGATCTCTCTTTTGTGTACAGATTTGATCAATTTTGAGAAAGTGATTATTGCATGGGTGGAGGTGTGGGGTAGTAACTGGTAATTTTCTATAATAAAATATATTACAAAATTCAATTTTAATACCTATACGATCGAATTATACAAAAATAAAATTTTAGGCATGCTTTAAGTCTTTATACTGCTAGGAAAATGCAGCTAAGTAACTACATTTTTGCATATGCATATTAATTTTGGTCTGCAAGAAAACAGATCCTTGAGAAATGTTTACATTCCATGTACATTCCATTTTTCTTTCTCGCTCCCATGAATAGAAAGGAGTATTCTAATCCATTAAAATCAAACAGGAATAGAATGAGATTCTCGCATCAGGGACGTGGATCTGTGAGAAAACGGATGTGTGCATAGCCCTATTGAATTATATGGGTCAGTGTAGTATGTGCTTTTAAAACTGATTACACATTGAAGAAAAATACAGCTCTTAAGGAGATATTTTCACAGAACAGATTTGATGTAGAAAAATTCATACCTTGCAAGTACAATATTTGGATTTTGATGCAGAGTTTGATAAAAACTACAGGGAGTGCAGAATTATTAGGCAAGTTGTATTTTTGAGGATTAATTTTATTATTGAACAACAACCATGTTCTCAATGAACCCAAAAAACTCATTAATATCAAAGCTGAATATTTTTGGAAGTAGTTTTTAGTTTGTTTTTAGTTTTAGCTATTTTAGGGGGATATCTGTGTGTGAAGGTGACTATTACTGTGCATAATTATTAGGCAACTTAACAAAAAACAAATATATACCCATTTCAATTATTTATTTTTACCAGTGAAACCAATATAACATCTCAACATTCACAAATATACATTTCTGACATTCAAAAACAAAACAAAAACAAATCAGTGACCAATAAAGCCACCTTTCTTTGCAAGGACACTCAAAAGCCTGCCATCCATGGATTCTGTCAGTGTTTTGATCTGTTCACCATCAACATTGCGTGCAGCAGCAACCACAGCCTCCCAGACACTGTTCAGAGAGGTGTACTGTTTTCCCTCCTTGTAAATCTCACATTTGATGATGGACCACAGGTTCTCAATGGGGTTCAGATCAGTTGAACAAGGAGGCCATGTCATTAGATTTTCTTCTTTTATACCCTTTCTTGCCAGCCACGCTGTGGAGTACTTGGACGCGTGTGATGGAGCATTGTCCTGCATGAAAATCATGTTTTTCTTGAAGGATGCAGACTTCTTCCTGTACCACTGCTTGAAGAAGGTGTCTTCCAGAAACTGGCAGTAGGACTGGGAGTTGAGCTTGACTCCATCCTCAACCCGAAAAGGCCCCACAAGCTCATCTTTGATGATACCAGCCCAAACCAGTACTCCACCTCCACCTTGCTGGCGTCTGAGTCGGACTGGAGCTCTCTGCCCTTTACCAATCCAGCCACGGGCCCATCCATCTGGCCCATCAAGACTCACTCTCATTTCATCAGTCCATAAAACCTTAGAAAAATCAGTCTTGAGATATTTCTTGGCCCAGTCTTGACGTTTCAGCTTGTGTGTCTTGTGTGTCTTGTTCAGTGGTGGTCGTCTTTCAGCCTTTCTTACCTTGGCCATGTCTCTGAGTATTGCACACCTTGTGCTTTTGGGCACTCCAGTGATGTTGCAGCTCTGAAATATGGCCAAACTGGTGGCAAGTGGCATCTTGGCAGCTGCACGCTTGACTTTTCTCAGTTCATGGGCAGTTATTTTGCGCCTTGGTTTTTCCACACGCTTCTTGCGACCCTGTTGACTATTTTGAATGAAACGCTTGATTGTTCGATGATCACGCTTCAGAAGCTTTGCAATTTTAAGAGTGCTGCATCCCTCTGCAAGATATCTCACTATTTTTGACTTTTCTGAGCCTGTCAAGTCCTTCTTTTGACCCATTTTGCCAAAGGAAAGGAAGTTGCCTAATAATTATGCACAACTAATATAGGGTGTTGATGTCATTAGACCACACCCCTTCTCATTACAGAGATGCACATCACCTAATATGCTTAATTGGTAGTAGGCTTTCGAGCCAATACAGCTTGGAGTAAGACAACATGCATAAAGAGGATGATGTGGTCAAAATACTCATTTGCCTAATAATTCTGCACGCAGTGTATATGCTAACCTGCTCATCACCGTGTGTACTACATATGCTGCATGCAGATTGCAGTACATTTTCAATTCAGCAGGTTCACTTTAAATGAGTATTCTGTTTTCAGGAAATAAATATTTATTATTTGTGTGATGTGATATATACAGTCAATGTTCCAATATGCTTTCCTTATCAATTCCTGGCTTTCAGGATCAAGTCATTCAATGATCATTCATTCATTATTTTCACTGGCTAATAATCTCATGATGATTTTTTGCATAATAAGACTACTTTCACATTTGCGGCAGAGTGATCCGGCAAGCAGTTCCGTCGCCGGAACTGCCTGCCGGATCCGGCAAAACGTATGCCAACTGATGGCATTAGTAAGACTGATCAGGATCCTAATCAGTCTTAAAAATGCCTGATCAGTCAAAAGAATGCATTGAAATGCCGGATTCGTCTTTCCGGTGTCATCTGGCAAAATGGATCCGGCATTTATTTTTTTCGCCTTTTTTCCGGTCTGGGCATGCACAGACCGGAAGGACGGATCTGGCATTACGGTATTTTGAGTGCACTAATACATTCCTATGGAAAAATATTCAGGCAAGTCTTCAGTTTTTTTCGCCGGAGATAAAACCATAGCATGCCGCGGTTTTATCTTTTGCCTGATCAGTCAAAATGACTGAACTGAAGACATCCTGATGCATCCTGAATGGATTGCTCTCCGTTCAGAATGCATGGGGATATACCTGATCAGTTCTTCTCCGGTATAGAGCCCCTAGGACGGAACTCTATGCCGGAAAAGAAAAACGCTAGTGTGAAAGTACCCTTAGTGTAGGGTAGATTACAGTTACATAGTGTATGTCATGTAATCTGTCCAGATTTTTATGCCCTAAGAATAAACAGTGAGAGCTCACATTGAATGACCACGAGCAGAAACATTGAAAACTGTGTGGAAAGGAAAAAAACAAAGTCTATTGAAAAATTGACCAACTTTTCATGATATAAAAAAGACATATTTTTTGCCTAAACCAGAAAATGAAATCTTCAATGGTGCTATATTTCTATATGCAATTTTTTAGCCAAATAAAACAAAAAACGAATGAATTGAATTAAGAATTTCTATGTTTTACTGCATGTTGCATGCTTTCCTGCACTGTGGTAGATTCAGAAGATGTACAACTGCAAGTAACATATTTTGATGCTGCAATGAGTTGTAACAAATAGCAAGCTGTGAAATCACAATACAGTATACTTACATGAATATCCATTACTTCACACATAGATTCTGATATACCCGAACATGTTTATATGTATGAAAAAATTCAGTTAGATATTCTGACAGTGTTATATTTTGTGCATGAAGCAGGCTTTGTGGAGGTTAGGCAATTTTTAAAGGTTCAGAGTCAAATTCATCAGGGAAAATAATAATGAAGGAAGCTATTTCTAGCAATATAAATCCCAATTCACAGAACAGCAAACTCAAGAAATTAAACAATTATACGATGTTGTAATTAGAAATGAGCGAATTTTTTAAAAATGTAATTCGCTGGTTCGTCTAATTTTTTTGAAAAATGTTATTTGATCCAAATATATTCGCAGTGAATTGCTTTAAAAAACAGCTATTTCTTAGCTGCAGAGAGCCTTTATAGTGGTTGTGGCGAAAGCCTTTTCGCCACGGTGTTTTGGAGGGGGCTGTTTGCCCGCCTCCTGCCTCTGGATTACGGCCCTTTAAGAACCATCTGGGGACATACTGTGGAGTTACTGGATGGCCACCATTTCATGTATCAGAGGCACATGGTGAGAACAATGGATGAAGCACATGGTGAGAACAATGGATGGCAGCCATTTTAACTCACAGACACTGTTTGGACTTTTCTACACGGAGCCATCTCGCCGGTATTTGGTGCACAAAGACATCGGACAGTAGTTTTAAACTATACAACAGGGGACACATTATACAGTAATTATTTTTTATATAGCCTGTATATGTTCTGCGGAATCTGCATTAAACTGTATCTTCCAAACTACTGAACGGATCTAGGTGAATTTTGGATATGTGGTTGTTGTTATGGGGTTATTGCATGTTTTGGGGTTCCTGTGATATGTTTTAGAAAACTGTATTTCTCTGCCTGTGATAATTATATTAGCCATTGTGTTCAGTAATCATATCACAGGCAGAGAGGAGGATTTTGTGTGGGAGTGTCTGTGTGTATTGTACAGATTGATTGGTTGTATTTCAAAAGCCTGGGGGCAGTACTATGTTTGTGGATTGTGAATAAAAGAGGCTGTATGTCCCAGGACAGTGTGTTCTGCTTGACCTCAAAACGAAGTGTCGTCTCGTTATTGGGGGAATTGGATTGTATGCTGATTGCCAGGAGTGTAAGCTGATTGTATGCTTTTCCTGTTCAGCGGTTTCCAGGATTCGTGTAGTTTGCAGTTCGGCAGACTGGTCCTTGCAGTAGCTGCCTGTGCATTGAAAGGAGGATATCGTCTGAACGGAGTTGTGTGCTGAACGGTCCGTTACAATTGTAGAACACTGTGCCTTGCAGTAACACGAATAGGGAGTCTGGTTTTGTAGTGAAATAATACTGTGAGTCCGTATGACATGCAGGTGACAGGCGTCGCTCTTAGAATCAATGCACATATCACTTATTTGGGAAGTTACGGGGCCAAAACTGACAAAATAACTCAAGTATGAACTCAGCCTCTCAGGTCGATGTTGGCGACAAGAAGAAGCGCACTCCTTCTACACCGTCATCAGCGGATTCCACATAAATGTCTACAGAACCAGTTCTATTAAACGTTTATACAAGTAGAGCCCCCGGACAGAGTGGAGAGGGTATCAGGGTGGACCCAAAACAGAGATGACACGTGAATGGAATATTTCCATGTCTTCTGTGTTTTGTACCCACTCCTGCTTTTGGCTACCAAATCACAAGCCAATTCTGGCTTAGAGCTGCTACACAGACAGGATCCATAGTCTGGAGGTGGCAGCAGCATGAGGAGGCCACAAAGTGGCAAGGTGACATATTGTGGAGGTGGCAGCAGCATGAGGAGGCCACAGAGTGGCAAGGTGACATAGTGTGGCGGTGGGTGGCAATACCAGTACCCGCTGAAGATGGTGGGTGAAAGAAGGAGCACTTGGCATCAGATGTGTGCCATCAGGCGGATGACAACATCAGAATAGTAGCTGAGGCAGGTAGACTGAAGAAAATGGTTGTCAAACTGTTGGTGTGGCACCATGGATGATCTAGTCTAATGCATTAGGCATTGGTGGGTGGAAATCCTGGCTGATCCACGTCTGATTAATCTTGACAAAGGTCAGTCTCTCCACATTTTGGGTGGACAGGCAATTTGTTCTTGGGGTAACTATGGCCCCCGTCGCACTAAACACCCACTCTGATGCCACACTACTGGCCGGGCAGGACAGCTGTTCCAGGGCAAACTCTGCTAGTTTCGGCCACAAATCCAGTTTGGCTGCCCAGTACTCCAGCGGATCTTAAATGTGGGGTGGCAGAGTGCTGTCCAAGTATGCCACCACCTGCTGGTTTAGGTCCTGCTCCAGGTCTAACTGCTGCTGCTAATGAGTAGTTTCTTCACTAGGCTGGTAAAGAAAGCTGCTCATCAGCGACTCTAGCCTAAGGTTGCTGCTGATGGAGCTGGAACTGCTCCTACCCCCCACCCTGCAACATCAGCCATGGCAGAGGAACGTGAGCACAGAGGGCCCCCCGTCACATTGCTTGAGCTCCAATGTCCTCCTCCTCCTCCAGTTCAGCCCCCACAGGGCTCATGTGGCCGTGAGATCTAGGCGCCATGTCTCCAGTCCCCTGACCAGCCAGATTTTCTAGCATCTGTTCCGGGACATGAAGCATTAGAATGACGTTGTTCATCCCGTAGTCCTGGTTACTGACAAATAGCGTGGCCTCCTCAAAGGGCCTGAGAAAAAGGCAGGAGTCACGAATAGTGATGGACGAACATCGGCCGGGACGATTCGCGAACGGGATCGCGATCAAATGTTCACGAACCGCAAGTTCGCGGCAGGCCCCATTCAATTTAATGGCAGGCAAACCTGAAAAACCTTCAAGTCATTATTGCAGCCACCAAATACTTACAAGAAGTGCACAAATCATCCCACAACATGGACAGTGACATACCAGAGGGGGATCAATGGCAAAAATTCCCACAAAAAATGTACAGGCCCCAAAAATTAGGCATTCACCTGACAGAAAACATCATATGATTATGTGGCTAGAGGTATATTAGACGGTCATTGGATATCAATTTTACTGCAGGCTAGTACAAATAGATGTCAAATACATATGTTTAAACAGAACAAAAAATATAAAATTGGATTAAAAACCCCAAATAATAATAGTTGAAATTCAATAACATGTGGTCGTCACAGGTTTTGAATTCCTCCGAGGTCCCAAATATTAGGCATTCACAGGACAGAAAAGAACAAGTAATTATGTGGCTGGAGGTATATTCGAAGGTCAGTCAATATCAATTTTACTGCAGGCCAGTGTAGTACAGGCCCCAAACATTAGGCATTCACCGGACAGAAAAGAACAGTTGATAATGTGGCTGGAGGAAAATTAGGCGGTCACCGTATAAAAAATTTTCTGTTATCCAGTTAGATTACAGGCCCCAAACATTATGCATTCACCGTACATAAATGATCAAGTGATTATGTGGCTGGAGGTATATTAGATGGCCATTCAATAATATTTTTACTGCAGGCCAATGTAGTACAGGCCCTAAACATTAGGCATTCACAGGACAGAAAAGAACAAGTAATTATGTGGCTGGAGGTATAATAGACGGTCATTAGATATCAATTTTAGTGCAGGCCAGTACAAATAGATGTCAAATACATATGTTAAAAAGAACAAAAAATATCAAATTGGATTAAAAACATGGCTAACGAAATCCCACCTCTTGAAAAAATAAAAATCATAATTGTTGAAATTCGATGACACGTGGTCGTCATAGGTCCCAAATAGGGTTGAGCGAACCCGAACTGTAAAGTTCGGGTTCATACCGAACTTTTGATTTTTGGACCCCGAACATTTCAGTAAAAGTTCGGGTTCGGGTTTGGTGTTCGGAGAGTTAATGGCACTTTTTGAAAGGCTGCAGAGCAGCCACTCAACAAGCGTTTAACTCGTGTGCCCTTAGAAGCCATCACAGCCATGCCTACTAATGGCATGGCTGTGATTGTCCAGTGCAGCATGTGACCCAGCTTCTATACAGTTGCAAGAAAAAGTATGTGAACCCTTTGGAATGATATGGATTTCTGCACAAATGTGATCTGATCTTCATCTAAGTTACAACAGTAGACAATCACAGTCTGCTTAAACTAATAACACACAAATAATTAAATCTTCCATGTTTTTATTGAACACACCATGTAAACATTCACAGTGCAGGTGGAAAAAGTATGTGAACCCCTAGACTAATGACATCTCCAAGAGCTAATTGGAGTGAGGTGTGAGCCAACTGGAGTCCAATCAATGAGATGAGATTGGAGGTGTTGGTTACAGCTGCCCTGCCCTATAAAAAACACACACCAGTTCTGGGTTTGCTTTTCACAAGAAGCATTGCCTGATGTGAATGATGCCTCGCACAAAAGAGCTCTCAGAAGACCTACGATTAAGAATTGTTGACTTGCATAAAGCTGGAAAGGGTTGTAAAAGTATCTCCAAAAGTCTTGCTGTTCATCAGTCCACGGTAAGACAAATTGTCTATAAATGGAGAAAGTTCAGCACTGCTGCTACTCTCCCTAGGAGTGGCCATCCTGTAAAGATGACTGCAAGAGAACAGCGCAGACTGCTCAACGAGATGAAGAAAAATCCTAGAGTGTCAGCTAAAGACTTACAAAAGTCTCTGGCATATGCTAACCTCCCTGTTAGCGAATCTACGAATCTACGATCCAAGAATGGATTTCATGGGAGAATACCACATAGGAAGCCACTGCTGTCCAAAAAAACCATTGCTGCACATTTACAGTTTGCACAAGAGCACCTGGATGTTCCACAGCAGTACTCAAAACCTCATCCCAACTGTGTAGTATGGTGGTGGGGGCATCATGGTTTGGGGCTGCTTTGCTGCATCAGGGCCTGGACTGATTGCTATCATCGAAGGAAAAATGAATTCCCAAGTTTATCAAGACATTTTGCAGGAGAACTTAAGGCCATCTGTCCACCAGCTGAAGCTCAACAGAAGATGGGTGTTGTAACAGGACAACAACCCAAAGCATAGAAGTAAATGAACAACAGAATGGCTTAAACAGAAGAAAATACACCTTCTGGAGTGGCCCAGTCAGAGTCCTGACCTCAACCCGATTGAGATGCTGTGGCATGACCTCAAGAAAGCGATCCACACTAGACATCCCAAGAATATTGCTGAACTGAAACAGTTCTGTAAAGAGGAATGGTCAATAATTACTCCTGACCGTTGTGCACGTCTTATCTGCAACTACAGGAAACGTTTGGTTGAAGTTTTTACTGCCAAAGGAGGTTCAACCAGTTACTAAATCCAAGGGTTCACATACTTTTTCCACCTGCACTGTGAATGTTTACATGGTGTGTTCAATAAAAACATGGTAACATTTAATTCTTTGTGTGTTATTAGTTTAAGCAGACTGTGATTGTCTATTGTTGTGACTTAGATGAAGATCAGATCACATTTTATGAGCAATTTGTACAGAAATCCATATCATTCCAAAGGGTTCACATACTTTTTCTTGCAACTGTATAAGCTGGAGTCACGTAGCGCTGCACGTCACTCTGCTCTGATTAGTGTAAGGATAGGATGCTGCTGCTGTGAGGGAGAGAATAGGACAGAATCTTTAATCAGAAGTGCTTGTTAACTCAGCGATCTACCTAGATTTTGCTTTGAGGGTGCAGTGCACAATCTTTTTACCCTGCCCTGAGCCCAGTGACCTAGAAAAATAACTTTTATCTGTCTGCTAGTTAGGTGGATGGCGGCGGCGGCGGCCATTTTATGCAAGTTCTGTGCAACAGAAGCTTGAACTACTGCAATTATATTCTGGGTTTAAAAAAAATCACCCATTTTTAGAAAGACCCTACATCTGTGGCCTTTGCAGCATTAGTCAGTGTGCAATTTAAAAAACACCCTATTTGGGCAAAATACTCAATTTTACAGCCTTTGCTGGATCTGTCAGTGTGAAATTCAAGCGTTATAAACTGCTGTCATATTATGTTATTAAAAAATCACCCATTTTGGGCAAAGTACTTAATATTGCAGCCTTTGCTGCATCTGTGATTATTAAAAACAAGCTTGAAATTATTCAATAATTTTCTGGGTTTTAAAAAACACCCATTTTTGGCAATACCCTCCATCTGGGGTCTCTGCCGCATTAGTCAATATGTAATTTAAGCTAGAAATACAGCAATAATTTTCTGGGTTTTAAAAAACACCCTTTTTGGGCAAAATACTCAATTTTACAGCTCTCGCTGCATCTGTCAGTGTGAAATTCAAGCGTTGGGCAAAATAATAAATTTGCGGCCTTGTCTGCATCTGTCAGTGTGAGATACAAGCTTGAAATAAAGCAATAATATTCTGGGTTTAAAAAAACACTCATTTTGGCCAAAGTACTTAATATTTCCGCCCTTGCTGCATTTGTCATTGTGAGATACACGCGTTAGATACTGGTGTTCTATTCTGCTATTAAAAAAACACCTATTTTGGGCAAAAAACTTAATTTTGCAGCCTTTGCTGCATGTGTCATTGTGAAATGCACCCTTTAGATACTGTTCTATTCTGCTATTAAAAAATCACCTATTTTGGGCAAAAAAACTTAATTTTGCAGCCTTTGCTGCATCTGTCATTGTGAGATACACCCTTTAGATACTTTTGTTCTATTCTGTTATTTAAAAAAACACCCATTTTGGGCAAGATCCTAAATTTGAGAAATATGAGGAGAGCATCAAATAAGGGACGTGTCCCCGGTCGTGGTGCTGCTGGTGGAGCTCCTGTTGCAAGGAGAGGACGTGGTCTAGCTGTGCCAGCTACACACACAAGTGAAACACCTTCCTCAGGTGCGAGTAGGCGACAGAACCTTCAGCGGTATTTGGTCGGGCCTAATGCGGCTCTACGAATGGTGAGGCCAGAACAAGTAAAGGCGATCGTAGATTGGGTTGCTGACAGTGCCTACAGTTCCTTTACATTGTCTCCCACCCAATCTCTTGCTGAAAGATCAGAGTTGGCACCTGCAGCCAATGTCCATTAGTCTTTCACCTCACCCCCTTGCAAATCAGCCAAGCAATCTGAGCCCCAAGTCATGCAGCAGTCTCTTCTGATTTTTGATGACTCTGCTAGCAGGGTTTCCCAGGGCCATACACCTAGCCCTGCCCCAGAAGTGGAAGCCATTGAGTGCACTGATGCCCAACCACTTAGGTTTCAAGATGAGTACATGGGAGGACTACCGCAGCACATCTCGGATGATGACGAAACACAGGTGTCAACTGCTGCGGTTTTCAAAAGTGTGCAGACCGACAAGGAGGGCAGGGGTGTAGACTGGGTGGAAGATGATGTGGAGTACAATGAGGTCCTCCACCCCACATGGAATCAAGGTCAAGCGAGTGATCTGTGTAGTTCGGAGGAAGAGGCGGTGGTCGCACAGAGCCACCAGCACAGCAGAAGAGGGAGCAGGGTGCAAAAGCAGAGCGGCCATCCCTTAGACAGTACGCCTTCTACTGCCCACCGCAGCAAGGTAACCGAGCACACCAAAGCCAGCTCCAAGGAGTTCCCTGGCGTGGCAGTTCTTCAGACAATGTGCTGACGACAAGACACGAGCCTGAAGCGAGGCATAAACGTTCTCAACCTGAGCACAACCTGCATGACCAGGCATCAAAGTGCAAAGCACGAGCTGCAGTGGAGTAGACACCTCAAAAACCAAAAAAGGTATCTGGCTCCTCCTGCTTACTCTTCTGCTGCAGTTTCGGCCTCTTCATCCACCTCTGGAGTGACAGTGCCACCTGCCACCCCACAAACAGAGGATCTGCCAGCAACACCACCACCTGGGTCACCAAGCATCTCCACAATGTTGCACGGAAGCGTTCAGCTCTCCATCTCCCAAACACTGGAGCGAAAGAGGAAGTACCCCCCTACCCCCCCCTGATCCCTGGACCTGAATGCTGAACTGGCCTTTGAAATGCTGTCATTCAGTTGGGTGGAGCAGGAGAGTTTTAAAAGCGGTGGCTGCAGCGTAACTTTGGCCTTCCTGCTGACCGCCTCATATGCGACGTGCCCACAAGGTGGAACTCCACCTTGCACATGCTGGCCAGACTGTGCAAGCAGCAGCAGGCGATAGTGGAGTTTCAACTGTAGCACGCACGGGTGAGTCGCTCTGCGGAACAGCACAACTTCACCACCAATGACTGGGCCTCCATGCGAGACCTGTGTTTCTTGTTGCGCTGTTTCGAGTACTCCACCAACATGGCCAATGCCGATAACGCCATTCTTTGCGTTACTATCCCACTTCTATGCCTCCTTGAAAAAACACTGCTGGCGATGATGGAAGAGGATGTGGCACAGGAGGAGGAGGAGGATGTGGCACAGGAGGAGGAGGAGGAAGAGGGATCATTTCATAGGGTTTTCTGCCAGTCATTCACAAGTGGCTCAGAGTGTGGGTTCCTGCACCCACAAACGCCAGGTACACAATTGTCCAGCCAGGACACAGTTCTGGAGGATGACGTGGTGGAGGATGAGGAGGAGGAGATGGAGGAGGAGGAACCGTGTTCACAGCAGGGTGGCACCCAAACCAGCTCATGGCCATCACTGGTACGTGGCTGGGGGGATATAGAGGACACAGACGATGCACCTTCGACAGAGGACAGCTTTTCGTTGCCTCTCGGCAGCCTGGCACACATGGGCGATTACATTCTCTGCAATGACCGCCAAGTTGCCCACATTCTAACTTGTGCTGATTACTGGGTGGACATGCTGCTGGATCCCTGTTGCAAGGACAACGTACCATCCTTAATTCCATCACTGGAGTGTGATCGTAAGATGCGCGAATACAAGCGCGCGCTGGTAGACGTGCTGCTGGTGGCATTCCCACCTGACAGCGGGGGCACAGTGGAAGCACAAGGCGAAGGCAGAGGAGGAGGAAGAGGTCGCCAATGCAGCTGGGGCACCACCAGCACCTCGGAAGGCAGGTATAGCATGGCCGAAATTTGGAAAAGCTTTGTCAGCACGCCACAACAACCAGCACCACCAGCTGATATGGAACGTCTTAGCAGGAGGCAGCATTTCAGCAACATGTTGGAGCAGTATGCGTGCACACGCCTACACGTACTGAATGACGGGTCTGCCCCCTTCAACTTCTGGGTTTCCAAATTGGGCACATGGCCTGAGCTTGCCCTTTACGCCTTGGAGGTGCTGGCCTGCCCTGCAGCCAGTGTATTGTCTGAACATGTGTTTAGCACGGCAGGGGGCGTTATCACAGACAAGCGCAGCCGCCTGTCCACAGCCAATGTGGACAAGCTCACATTTAATCAAATTAACCAGGCATGGATCCCACAGGACTTGTCCCTACCTTGTGCAGAATAGACATGTATACCGGCCTTAACCAGCCATTGTTATACTACAGCGCAATTGCTCATTGTTGTATTTTGGATATTTCACACTCTTTTGGAGTGTACCCTAATAAAAAAAAATATTAAAGCCAAAAACCAGTGTTGGCTACCTTGTCCTCCTCCACCGCCGCTTCCACCTACACCGCTACGTCCACTGCTTCCTCAACCTCCTACTCCATATGGACCTCGTCCTCCTAGATCAAGATTATGATTTTTTATTTTTACGTATTTTATGTTATTTGAAGTCATTTCCTTATCCACATTTGTTTGCAGACCACATGCCATGCTCTTAACCACATTTTGCTGGCATTTGCAGCCCTCTAGCCCTTTCCATGACATTTTTAGAGCCATTTCAGTGCTCAAAAGTTCGAGTCCCTATTGACTTCAATGGGGTTCGGGTTCGGGGTCAAGTTCAGGTCCCGAACTCGAACTTTTTTGTGAAGCCGGCCGAACCTGTCGAACCCGAACATCCTGGTGTCCGCTCAACTCTTGTCCCAAACATTAGGCAATCACCGGACAGAAAAGGCCTTTTATGCCGCTCTATATACATAGGACAAGGACCATTCTTTGTTCTGGGTGGTGGCGGATATGTGTGGGCTGGCATGAGGAAATTCAATTACACGTGGTCGTTACAGGTGTTGAATTCCTCCGAGATCCATGCCTCATTAATTTTTAGAAATGTGAGGTAGTGCACACTGTCATGATCTAGGCAAGTGCGCTTATCGGTCACGATCCCCCCTGCTGCGCTGAACGTCCTTTCGGACAGGTCACTCGACGAGGGTCAAGCCAAGAGTTCCATGGCAAATTGTGCCAGCTCTGGCCACAGGTCAAGCCTGCACGCCCAGTAGAGCCTGCACACCCTGTAGTCCAGGGGTTCCTCGCTTCTCAGAGCGTCCACATCCGCCGTTAAACCGATGTAGTCGGACACCAGTCTAGGCGTTCTCTGAGGCTGGATCCGGAGGGCGGCTGTCGATGGGTTCGCTGCAAGAATGATCTCATATCCGAAGAGATCAACACATCTTTAAACCACCTTCTTCTAGGATTGGTAGTCGCAACTGTTTCTCTGTGGGTGAACATTCCTCTGCCAGCGCCCACAACAGCAGAATGCAGCATCTCTCGCAGCAAGGCCTGGAAATGCTGCATTCTGACATCCCTCTGTGATGCTAATAACATGTCCGCTATTTGGTATTTGTACCAGGGGTCTAAGTACGTTGCCACCCAGTACTGGTCCTTTCCCTTCATGCTTTTTATACGGGGGTCCCTCTCTAAACACTGGAGCATGAAGACCCTTATTTGCACTGAATTGGAACAGGTGGAGCTACCTGGTTCCTGCTCATCGCCCAGGATTATGTCGTCCTCGGTCTCCTCCCCCATCCATGGACAACACCAATCCTGAAAAGTTTAAAGCCTGTCTTCTTCTCCTCCTCCCCCCAGGCACCATCCTCCTCTGACTCCTCTTCAGACTCCTGCTAACTTGTCTCAGATGGAGTAGCCCCCGTGGGAATTCATTCAGCATTGCGACTTCCTCATCTTCCTCATCTGCACCTCGACAGCTTGATCAATTACACGATGCAATGAATGCTCCATAAAGAAGGCATAAGGTACGATGTCACTGATGGCGCCCTGGCTGCGACTGACCAGTTTGGTGATCTCAGGGCATAACTACTGTGAGGGAGGCACAAAGAGGGCATTACAACTGTGAAGGGGGCACAATGAAGGGATAAATACTTTAAAGGGGCACAATGTTGACATAACTACTGTGAAAGTTGTACAGTGAAGGCATAACTACCTTGAAGGGGCACAATATAGGCATAACTACTGTGGGAGGGCACATATCTGGACAAAACTTCTGTGAAGGTTGTACAATGAGGGCAATACTACTGTAAGGGGGTAAAAAAAAAAAAAATATTGGTTGGGGGTGCCAGAGAAAGGACCTGCCCCGGTTGCCAAACACCCTAGGCATGCCACTGCAACAAGGCTAGATCTATTCATCGGCTTAAGCCGAAAGAGTGTGAAAATCCTCCCCATTCTAGGCTTGGTTCATTTTGACAAAAGAGATCTTTTGGACACTGGCTTTGGAAAACTTGGTCAATTTGGGTGTCACCACACCTCCTGCAGCTCTGAAAACCCTCTTCAAGATGACACGGGAGGCTGGGCAAGAAAGAAGAAAGAGAGAGTGCTGTAACAGCTCAGGCCACTGCTCAAGTCTGCCTGCCCAGAAATCCATGAAGTCAGGGAACAGGGTATGCACCAGAGACTGGCGAGAGTTTAGGCAGGCCTGAACCTGGGTGTTGAGGTGGGAGCTGTTGGCTAAAATGGCTGCTACCACTGCTGCTGTGGCTTCTGCAGCTTGTGGTGGTGGGAGGTGACTGTGCGGGGGGCGGGGCGGAGAGGAGCTTTCAGACAGGCTGGAGGTAGGCGTCTTCTAGCCGTAAACTGCGGCAAACTACGTACACAGTGTTTCCTGGTGTTAACATATTTTGGCCTCTCTTTAAGAGGGAGAAAAACATTCCCCCAAGACAGCTACCGTATGTGACTTAACTTAACTCTGGCAGATCCGTCTAAAACGCCAGTCTTAATAAATTACTCCCTAAGTTTATTGCAGAAATATAACTTTTAGAACTGTAATTTTTAGTTACATTTTTTCATGCCTCAATGTGTCGGGATGTTTAGGTGGCACAAGGTGAGCAATCAAAATTAGGCAGGTAGGTTTAATGTTGTAGCTCATCGGTGTATATCAATGTTACAATATTACAGGACTCAAGTAGAATAATAATGATGAGACATGCACAGCCTATGAAATCTCATCTCAAGTAAATGGGACTGATCTTTCAGTACATTTGGCAAACATTACATTTACTTCTATCAGCTGATTGGAGGGGGTTTGGTTATATAAATAATTCTGTGCATCTTTTTTCAGTGATATATGGGGCTATATTTTTATGTCTATTTTATTTTACTATATTTTAGTTTTTATTTATTTATTTATTTTTTAAATTATATCCCCTTTCCATAACTATCGTTTTGATATATGGGATGTTTTGACTATCTGTTGTCAGGGGCAAAATAAGGTCATACAAGAACTTGGGGGACATTTAAAGGCTATGTACACCTTTGGTGGCAGTTTTTATTTATTATTACATCGTACAAAAAGATTTGGTTCATTACTAATTACTTTGTCACAAAGCATATTATTTTGTAAGTAGTGTATGCAATGACAGGGAACGACCATTGCGCTGCCCCCATCATTGAACCCCTCAATATCAATATTAAAGAAATCAATATTAAAGCATTTTAGGGGTTGATCATTAAAAAAAAATTTAATTGTACTTACCTATTCCATTTGAACATGAAGAGGCTGTCGCGGCCATCTTGCTTGAAATCGAAATCTCACGTGGCGCATGCTGACATCATCAGGCTGGCTGGAGTGGCAACATCATACTTCACTGAGCACGGGATCTTCAAGCATGATGGCCACGGCAGCCTCTGCGCTCAAATGGATGAGGTATTTATTTTTATTTTTATTTTTTTTGCTGCCATTTCAGGGACTGTGGATTATTCCTACAAAATGAACAACTACCACTCCTTTTCTCCACATACCTACTTCTTAATAACTTATCTTTAAAGTGTGACTCCTTCTAAAAGAGGCTAAGGGGGTTATTTATTAAGGCCGGTGTTTAGATGCCGGTCTTAATAAAGCCTTACACTGGCAGTGGATCCACCGCACTTATGTAGAGGCACTGGCCTCTACATAACTTTGGTGTATCCTCTTCTACTTCTAAATGTAAGGCGGCTCCCTAGCTGTCTTACATTTAAAGCCTTTTCTACGTCTAAAACAGTGGTAGAAAATAGTAAATGTGATGGGCCTCCTGTCCCGTCCCCTTCCTCACCCACACCAGACCACTTTTTTAGACCTGGCGCGGGCTGCAAGAAGTCGCAGATTGCTGCGCAAAGAACCTTTGCGCCATAATCTGCGCCAGAAATACGTCTAATTTAGGAATATTTCTGTTCAATAAATGACCCCCTTATTAGAAGTTCCCTCATTTTTCAACATGCCGCAATTATTGAAAATGGCATTACGTATAATCGTAGCCGTGAGGCTATATTTAAATTAGAATGCAAAATGCCTTTGTCTCATTTCCTTCTTCCAGGAGGAGTATTTCCTCATAAGTAAGTCCTGTTGATTGAGGCTAGAGGCTTTCATCATGGCTCGCTCTAAGACATTTATTGGGTACCTCCTTTTGAAGAGTCGCATTTTCAGTTCATTTGCCTGAGCCAATTATTATTCATTATACAACTACTGATCCTTCTAAGTTGTACACATTGCCCATAAGGTACTGAGAATTTTACACTATGTGAATGAATACTGTTATAATGTAATTAGGAGTTAGTTGCTGTTGGTTTCCTGTAACCCTTAGTAACCAATACTCCAGTTTCCTCCAAGACAAAAACATCCTAAAATTCTAGGTGAACACTCCCAAACATAAAGGTGAACCTCATAAAGGTGAACTTAAAGGTGAGAATCGTTCAAATATGTGACAAAATCTTGAAATTGTTGCTCAGTGCCAGACCACACAATAAATGTCATCTGTAACGTGTAAATAATTGAACGTAAAAAAAGGATTCTGCAAATAATATACAGTATATATTTATCCTCAAATGCTATGCTTTTGTCAATACTATTGATTTCCAAATTGAAGGGTGTTGGTTTTGAGAATAAAATCTAATGCTTCCCCTACAAATTCATTCTTATCCATTCCTTCCAAAATATCCATAACAGATCGAATCCCAATCCAGTGGGGTCTATAAATTAACTAAATGAAAAAAAAAAAAAAAAAATTATAACCCCCACCCCTGCCACCAAAAAAATATTTGTGCCTTCGATAAAATGGATTATTCTGTAATTATGGTCTCAATAGCCGGTCAATATATTCTGATAGTGGTTCTGTAACAGAACCGATACCGGCAAAGATGGATTGACCTGGAGGTCTGTCCATCGCTTTCTGCACCCAAGGTAAAAACTACCATGCTGGCTTGGATGGATAAAGGGGGTATATTTTCTCAGCTGTTTTTTAATTGGAACTCCTCGTTCCACAAATCGCCGAAGGACACTGAAGACGCTGCTTTGTACAGTTCGTGCCAACATATTTAAGCTGTCCCTCTGCTTCAGACACATAATATTGTTTTGTCATGAGGACCATTTTAGTGTGTCTTTTTCACCCTCACCATAATTGGGGGAATACGCTGGGTAAATTAATGCTCAAGCTTATTTTAACACTTGGTGATAGAATATAGTGAGGTGGTTGACAGATAGCGAGATGTCCTGCATAACAATTGTATCATAATTTTTTTACAGTCTGGTGATTATCTAGATTTAACACCAAAACTAATTCCCATGTAGATATGACAGATCCATATATACTAACATAATTTACCAAAAAGAATACATGGATACTATTATATGCGTATTGTGTGCCACACTGTGGTCCCAGTGGTACACACTGTGTCTGTGCATATACTATCCTTTCTTTCTCTATATAGATTAAATTAGTGATTTTATCACTGTGAATCAATTAAATCTTCTCTGCTGATCGCATCCTGCACCTGCACTTTATTCCCTGACCTGCTGATCATGCACCACCAGCCCTAGAGCTTTTTTTAATAGTGTTTTATACCCTGTGTTGTGTCAATTGTGAGTATTTGTGATTCTAATAAAATTGTGTATGGTTTCATAATATTGTGTACTGGTATATTATTTTGTATCGTTTAGTGGATATCCATGTATTCTTTTTGGTAGATTATTTAGATTTGTCAAGATTTCAATACATGTGTACTAGTGTTGATCGAGCACCAAAGTGCTCGGAAGCTAAGGTGCTCGAGAAGAACACATCGGGATGCTCGGGTGCTCTACTGAGCACCCGAGCACAATGGAAGTCAATGGGAGAACCTGAGTATTAAACCAGGCACCCCCTGCTCTGAAGAGGGGAGGGTGTCTGGTTCACAGGAAACGTTCAGAAATTGATGGAAACACCACTGAAATAGTTCGGGAACACTCCCAGGTCGCTGCTGGGACCGATGTTGCCCGAGTAGTACACCACTTTTACAGACTGACAATAATACGTACCAAACTGACGATAAAATTGATTTTAGAGGAAAAAAAATTCGGAAACATTCTTTCCTGTATATTTACTGGTATATAAAGTGCAAGGGCTTCCAAAAATTACAAGGAAGAGGCACTCTGATGCAACCTGTATATCACATGAAGAGGGCCTCATTCACATTGTGGTACAATTGTTCAGGTAGTGAGACTCCTACACTCATAAAGCCTATGCACTAAGTGAAAGGGCTGCCAAAGATTACAAGGAACTGGCACTCCAATACACCGTTTATTACACATAAAGGAGGGCATCATACACACCCTTGAAAAATGATGATTGATGGCCTGCTGGTAAAACATTAGCGGTAAAGTCCTGCTGCTGATCTGACCATCTAAAACATTATGGGTGAGGGCCTGCTGGTGACCCTCTAAAACATTAGGGGTGAGGGTCTGCTGCTGAGCTGACCATCTAAAACATTATGGGTGAGGGCCTGCTGGTGACCCTCTAAAACATTAGGGATGAGGGTCTGCTGCTGAGCTGACCCTCTAAAAAATTATGGGCGAGGGCCTGTTGCTGAGCTGACCATCTAGAGCATTATGGGCGAGGGCCTGCTGGTGACCCTCTAAAACATTAGAGGTGAGGGTCTGCTGCTGAGCTGACCCTCTAAAACATTAGGGGTGAGGGTCTGCTGCTGAGCTGACCCTCTAAAACATTAGGGGCGAGGGCCTGTTGCTGAGCTGACCATCTTAAACATTAGGGGTGAGGGTCTGATGGTGACCCTCTAAAACATTAGGGGGGAGGGTCTGCTGCTGAGCTGACCCTCTAAAACATTAGGGGCGAGGGCCTGTTGCTGAGCTGACCATCTTAAACATTAGGGGTGAGGGTCTGATGGTGACCCTCTAAAACATTAGGGGGGAGAGTCTGCTGCTGAGCTGACCCTCTAAAACATTAGGGCAGCCTAATAAGCATGTTGCTATGATGGAGGAGGAGGAGGACAAGAAAAAGAAGATTGAACCATATACCCTTTTTAGTGGTGGAAGGGGTGCATGGGAATACAGTGTATTCAATAAACCATAAAAGCCACATTTAAAGTGACTTTATGTTCAGCCGCTTTCCTCTGGTGGAGTAGAGAAGTCAGGGGCAATGCAGGCCTTGTTCATTTTGCAGCGTCCCAGTCCACAGTGGTAGAACACGTGAGGTGCACGTGGGCCGGAATGTACATACAGTTCATCGGTTACTCACGGTTTAGCAGACGCCTCCCTGGGCCAGCAGTGCAGTGAAGGGGAGAACAGCAGTGGATTCTCCGGGGCACACTCTATTACACTTACAGGGGACACCGGCCAGGTGGTGATTGAGGTGCCATTGATGGTGAATGGGTGCTGAGTGCTTGCGCGGCTGGGCCCCTGACTTTGGTATTGTCGTGACGCCAGCCCCTTGCTGGTGCAAAATGTTGAGAATGGTAGTGGAATGAAGTTAGAGAAATGAGGCAGGTTTAAATCCAACTGTAAATTTTTACTATAACCAGGTTCTTGATAACAGTTTACATCCAGTAATAAAACATTCTCTGGTATACATGCAAGTTGGATGTGATGAATCCCATTAACAGGCTGTGTTGGTAGTAATGTGTCAGGCTAGGGTAGTTAGTTAGGTAATCACTGAGATTCAGCTCTCTAATCTGGTTCTGTTTCTCCAGCTCTTAATGGTGAGGCTGCCAAAAGCTGATAAGTCCTTCACCTTGAATCCAAAGGTCCTTAAAGCCTGAATAAATGGCTGTTGTCCTTTGTGTCTTTATCCTCTCTGTTTCCCTTGAATGGCCTTACATTAAACACAGCCAGCAGCTGCACTCTCACTCCTTCACCTCCTACCTCTCCTCTCAACTCTCAACAGCTCTAACTAGGCCTGAACTGCACTATATATACTGAAGTGCTACCCCATCTAGTGATGAAATGCATGTAGTGCACCTGACAGCCTGGTAAAAAGGGATTTCACCTAATAATACAATGCAGCATGATATTACAGATGACAACAAAAAGCTTTTGCAGTTCCCACATAAGCTAGTGGGACGCTGCAATTTTGATAAGGGTCAACCTATCAGCATTTTCAGTTGACAGTCGTATGCGCTTATCAGTTATTATGCCCCCAGCAGCACTAACTACCCACTCTGACAAAACGCTGGCGGCAAGGCAGACCAGCGCCTCCAAGGCGTAAAGCACTAATTGTAAGGCCCAGAGGGATCATTGAGGCCACTGACACGGTCTGCTATGTACTCCTTCACCATCTTCCAAAACTTTTCTCTCCTTGTGACACTAGGCTGCACATGAGGGTGAGGATGCTGGCGGGGTGTCATGAAACTTTCCCAGGCCTTGGAGAGTGTTGCCTTGCCTCTATTGGAACTACTGTGTGTTCCCCTCATCTCCCCTCCTCGGTTGCCCAAGGAACTACGTACTCAGCCCGCAAACATTGTCAGCTGGAAATTTTTGGAGCAATTTTTCCACAAGGACCTTCTGGTATTGCACCATTTTGCTAGTCCTCTCCACCACAGGAATGAGAGATGAAAAGTTCTCTTTGTAGCAGGGGTCGAGAAGGGTGAACAACCAGTAATTGGTGTTGGTCAAAATACGTATAATGCGAGGGTCACAGGAAAGGCAGCATAACATAAAGTCAGCCATGTGTGCCAGAGTCCCAAGAGACAAGACTTTGCTGTCCTCATCAGGAGGATGACTCTCAATCTCCTCATCCTCCTCTTTGGCCCATCCACACTGAACAGATGGAATAAACCTGCTATGGGTACTACCCTCTGTAGCAGAGGCAACAGTCTCCTGCACCTCCTCATCATTATCCAATTCACGCTGAGAAGACGAACTGAGGGTGGTATGGCTATCACCATGTTTACTGTCTTCCCCCATTTCCACCTCTTCCACATTGTGAGCAGCGAGCGTTTCAGTAGACACAGAAGTGGGATGGTTACGCTGATAATAGCGGCATCGCCGCTCACCATCTGTGTTGATTCCTAAAAGTTGCGTAAAACCTCACAGAGATCAGACATCCATGCCCACTCGTCGCTTGTGAAGAGCGGAAGCTGACTGGAAAGGCGACGACCATGTTGCAGCTGGTATTCCACTACTGCCCTCTGCTGCTCACAAAGCCTGGCCAACATGTGGAACATGGAGTTCCAGCGCATGCTCACATCGCACAACAGTCAGTGAGCTGGCAATTGCAAGCGCTGCTGCAGCGTTGTCAGACTGGCGGCAGCTGTAGATGACTTTCGGAAATGGGCACACACGCAGCGCACCTTCACTAGTAGCTCAGTCAATTTGGGGTAGGTTTTGAAAAACCGCTGAACCACTAAGTTGAACACGTGGGCTAAGCATGGTATGTGTGTGAGCTTGCCGAGCTCCAAAGCCGCCACCAAGTTCCGGCCATTATCAGATACAATCATGCCTGATTGTAAGTTGAGTGGCAAGAGCAAGAGCCACAGCTCAGTCTGGTTCCTTATACCCTGCCACAGCTCTGCAGCGGTGTGCTGTTTGTCATGTAAGCAAATTAGTTTCAGCACGGCCTGTTGCCGCTTCCCCACTGCAGTGCTACACTGCTCCCAGCTACTGGCTGATGGCTGACTGGTGCTGCAAGATGAGAATTCAGAGGTGGAAGTGGAGGAGGAGGTAGAGGATGAGAAGGGGGGGTTGCAGCCACTAATGTAGGTAATGGCGGAAATCCTGATGGAAGTAGGGCCCGCAATCCTTGGCGTCGGTAGCATCTATGCCATCCCAGGGTACGACTCGCACCAGGAAAAATAGTGGCGGCTGGGGACTGAGTAATGAGGGACAGCCGCCACCATCAGCCTGCTGAAAGCCTCAGTGTCCACAAGCCTAAATGGCAACAGGGCCAGCAATTTGAAAAGGTGTGCATTTAGTGCTATGGCCTGTGGGTGGGTATTTGCGCTTTCTTTCAAAGGCCTGGGGTATGGACATCTGTACGCTGAGCTGGGACACAGAAGTGGATGGTGCCTGCGAAGGTCCAGGTGCAGGGCGGAAGGCATCTGGGCCTGTGTCTTGGACAGGGGATTGGCCAGCACGTAACACAGGGGAAGAGAATGCAGTGGTGTGACCCGCAGACACTGATTGTGGACCCAGGCATTCGGGCCACCTATTAGGGTGCTTTGATGCATTGTGGCGTCTCATGCTAGTGGTGATTAGGCTGCTAATGCTCAAGGCCCTGCTCATTTTGGTACAGCACAGGTTGCAAATGACAATTCTTTTATCGTCTGCACTTTTCTAAAAAAAGCGCCAGACTGTGGAACACCTAGCCATTGGCAAGGGACACTGCCGCAAGGGGGTGCTCCTGGGAGCAGTTGCGGGCCTGTTTGGTGTGGCCCACCTTCTCCCTTTTGCCACCCTACTGCTTCTTCCAGCCTGTTACGGTGCTGTGGATCCCTCCATCTCTGTACTGCTGTCCTTGCTTGGCTTGCCACCTTTCCAGGTTGGGCCAGTGATTTCATCGTCCACCACCGCCTCTTCTACTTCCTCACTCTGGTCATCCTCCTGACTTGTTGACCTAACAAGAACCTCACTTATTGACAACTGTGTCTCATCATCATCATCCACCTCGTGAAACACTAATTGCCGTTCCCCACCATCATGTTCTTCTGACTGTGGATGCTCAAGAGTTTAAGAATCAGGGCACAAGATATCCTCATGTCCCTCTTCAAGCAGGCTTGGCGAGAGGCCCAAATTAAGGAATGGCGATAAAAAGAGCTCCTCGGAATATCTGAGTGTGTAATCACTTGTTTGCCAAGACTCTCCATGGTGGGAGGAAGGAGGATCAGGGTGAGGATTCTGTTGACCAGACTCTTGGCTACTGAGACTGGACTTTGTGAAAGACAGGGTGGTGCTTAACCGACTAGAAGCATTATCTGCTGCAATCCAACCGACCACCTGGTCACACTAGTGTGACTTCGAGAGTGGTGTCCTTCGCCGCCCTGCAAACTGGGACATGAAGCTAGGTATCGTGGATGAGTTTGTTTCTTGTGCTTTGGCAGCAGGCACAGTTTCACCGCGCCCATGGCCACGGCCTCTGCGTGCATCAGCATCACGGCCACTGCCTCGTCCCTTACTGCTCGCCTTGAGCATACTAAATGGTATATATGCTTGCAAGTATGTCACACGTACAGTAGCGCAGGTTTTGTAAGTGTATGCTCAAATAAATTAGACTGAATGTAACAGATATTTGGGATGCGCAAACATTACACAGGAGATGTAGTGCAGGTAATGTCGCTGCCACCAGCAGCAAAAAAAATTGACTGAATGTCACTGATATTTAGGATGGGCAAACGTTATACAGGAGATGTAGCGCAGGTAATGTCGCTGCCACCAGCAGCTAAAAAATTACACTGAATGTCACTGATATTTAGGATGCGCTAATGTTATACAGGAGATGTAGCGCAGGTAATGTCGCTGTCACCAGCAGTGAAAAAACTAGGCAGAATGAATTAACCCCTCCAGAGCGTTTAGCTTGGGGGGAGACATGGGGGCTATGACACCTTAGGTAGGCTTAAAGTTGGGGTTGTTTAGGGGCCTTGTTTCTCTTCCTTGTACCTCTTTTCCCGCCCTTTTTTCTATTTCAGGTAAAATCACCTCAGAAATCGTCTCTCCTGCATTCTAGAAGATTCCAGCTGCTGAGAGTCAAGAGGGCAGCTGATTGGTTGCTGCTGGTTGCTGGGGGAGATTTCCAGCTCCCTGATTTGTTGTTTGTTTAGCGGCGGAAATCTGTTCCCCTTTATATTCCCAGGTTCGGCGGAGCTGGCTCAGAAGTGCCTGAAGAGCTGACCAGCGTCCCACCCACCCTTCCCTTATTTTTTCACTGTATCATCTGTCGCTGGGCTTTATTAGAGGGGTAGTGTCGCTCAGCTCATGCTAAGTGGATCTTGGTCCTTATATGGTTAATTTATCATTGGTCTTCTGGTATTGGTTATTATGGTATTTTAAATTAATTAATTAATTTATTTATGGTTGTAAATTATTTTAAGTGACCCTTAATAAAGCACTGCGGCCATTTCTTCCACTATGTTGTTAGTGTAAATTATTTATTTAACGACCTAGTTAGTATTAAAGTGTGTAATTTGCCCCCATGTCACAGATATTTAGAATGCGCAAACATTACACAGGAGATGTAGCGCAGGTAATGTCGCTGCCACCCGCAGCTAAAAAATGACACTGAATGTCACAGATATTTAGGATGGACAAACGTTATACAGGAGATGTAGCGCAGGTAATGTCTCTGCCACCAGCAGCGAAAAAATTTGACTGAATGTCACAGATATTTAGGATGGACAAACGTTATACAGGAGATGTAGCGCAGGTAATGTCTCTGCCACCAGCAGCGAAAAAATTTGACTGAATGTCACAGATATTTAGGATGGACAAACGTTATACAGGAGATGTAGCGCAGGTAATGTCGCTGCCACCAGCAGCGAAAAAATTTGACTGAATGTCACAGATATTTAGGATGGACAAACGTTATACAGAAGATGAAGCACAGGTAATGTCTCTGCTAGTGTTGAGCGCAAATATTCGAAAAGCACATTTTTATTGTGAATATCGGCACTTCGAGAATTCGAGAATATTTAGAATATAGTGATATATATTAGTAATTTCGAATATTCCAATTTTTTTTTCTCATCAGTAATCTCCCTTCTTGCTTGTGGGCCAATGAGAAGGCTGCAATGTCTTTGTCTGAGCTTAGCAACATCCCTAGCAACCAATAGGAAGTTGCCTACCCCTCACTATATAAGAACCTCCCCAGCAGCTTTTATCTAAAGTTTATTGCAGTTATGAAAGAGACAGCCGTGTTATTGCTGTGCTCTGCACTTTGTTGTATTACATTAGACAGTTAACTTATATATATAATTCAGATAGTTATGGGGAGATAGTCAGTGTAGGTTAGATTGATCTATAGTGTAGCTGATAGGTTCTGCTGTCCATACATACATGCTACAGACACAGTGCTGTGATGTCACAAGTTGCACATATTGCGAAAAAATATGCGCATCATTAATTGCTGAAAATTCGCAAGAGCAAATATATTGGAGCACTCTATCTACATATAAAGCTATTTAAATGTTCTGCCGTGCCAACTATTTTCTCCAGGATCAGGAAACTTATACCAGCTTAAAAAATGTAGCATAAGTGACCCACGCCTGTATTTCACGCACATTACGCGAATATTACATTGCCGAATTTCGCAATCAACAATATAATCTTAAATTCTCAAATTTGCGAATATATAAAAAAATATTTGCGAAAATATTTGTGAAAAATCACGAATTCGAATATTGCCCCTGCCGCTCATCACTAGTCGTTGCCACCAGCAGCGAAAAAATGACACTGAATGTCACTGATATTTAGGATGCGCTAATGCTATACTGGAGATGTAGCACAGTTAATGTCGCTGTCATCAGCGGCTAAACAATTGCGCTGAATTTCACAGCGCAACTGTAACACAACAGATGTAGCAGAGGTTGTGTCACTGTCAGCAGCGGCCAAACAATTGCACACAATTTAGCGCAGGTAGCGCTAATAATATATATTGCAGCCAGATAAAACAATAGTTTTTTAAAAGGACTTTTGGGTCTCTAACACCTTTCAACACTAAACCCTGCCTAAAAAAAAAATTCCTGTCCCTACACTATCTCTCCCTTCTGCTGCAGCTCTCCCTGACTAAGACTGAGCCGAACTTCGTGTCATCGGGTGCTATATAGCACCCGATGATGTGTTCCGGCCAGCCAATCACTGTAATGCTAGTAACCAACATGGCTACGGCATTACAGTGAGTGCCAGTACCTCCACCAGGGGCGTCGTTAGGTCAAAACATTCAGGGATTGAACACTGTATGTTTTGTCCAGTGCCCCGAATGTTATGCTTGTAGAATTTTTTTATTTATTTGGCTATTCCAGGGCCCTTTAATATTGATTGGACCTGGGCAACCCACCACAGATCATCCCCCCACCCCCCTTGTACTTGTTCCGCAGATCCACTACATGCGGGCTGCGGGGGCATGAGTTCAGTCACTTCGGTGCACAATTCCATCCTGTGGCGCGTGATCCCGCGAGACCCACCGCGGGAGCTCACGGGTCTCACGGGTCCACGTGCCGCAGGACGGGATTACACACCGAAGTGACTAAACTCATGCCCGCGCAGCCCGCAAGTAGTGGTTTAGCGGAACAAGTACAAGGGGGGTGGGGGGATGATCTGTGGTGGGTTGCCCAGGGTCCACTCCCATCAATATTAAAGGGCCCAAGCAAAGATTTCTGCAGTGGTGAGGAAATTAAACATAACAGATATTGGAAAGTTACCGAATGTTGTATTATACAATGACTTCAGTCTGCAGTACTGCACTTCATTTGCATTAACCAGAACACCCCTTTAATGTGCAATTTCAACACAGTGGGCTTGTGCCCCGGATGTTTTCAGACCCTAGCAACGCCCCCCTGACCCCCGCGCACGTTTATTGGCTGCGTAGCAGCCAACAAACATGCAGGAAGGAGACTCAAGCATCGCGCGTTCGGCCGAGCATGCTTGCCCAACACTATACATGACACTTAAGTATCATCAAAATTAGCCAAAGCATTAAAACCCAGAGGGCCAATCACAGCGAGGATTTTACGCTCCCGCAGCAGATGGTCTTCAATTAGTCTGTGCTTAAACGTTTAATGCACGTTCAATTTGCATACAGACTTAAAGAGATCAATCTCAAATTAATCGTTTAACCCAACTGAAGTTTAGTCCTCTTAAAAGGACCTCAATGCAGTCTGGCCTCAATTCCAAACCTGTCAGATTTGCACTGTTCATTTCATCAGATCTCGTTTCAAAATCTAGCATTAATGTCTCCGTGATGCCCCCCAAACACTGAATTCCAGCCACAGTACACTGTGAAGACAGTGAAGCATGGTGGCGCAAGCATCACGTCTCCTTTTTCAACTATATCTGTTGTCGTGCTGTTATCTTTCTACAGTCCCTCCTGATGTTCCTCTTAAAGGGGCCACAATATTTTCATCTGTACCTCCTTGTCACACAGGCCGACTTGTTTCTTCTGAAGATTTTCAGCATTGATGAGTGGCCTCCTTTATACCTCTTTTATGTGAATTTGTTTCACCATCGTGAATGCATGCTGATCCGCAGCCACATGTATCCTGTCATGGACATTGGATATCTCATTTTACTTCTTGAAAATATTTTCAAAAATTGAGTCTGCCAGACAAGACAATCCTTTTAATTATTATTTTTGAGAGCATAAAACATGTATTAATTTTTTAAAAGCATCTTTAAATTGCTTATTCTTCAGAGTGTAAATTACAGGATTGAGCAATGGGATCATTATGATATACAGAAGAGAAAAAAACTTATCTTGTTTTGGAGAATACATTGATGTCGGCCTCATATACAAAGAGAGAGTAGAGCCATAAAACAGAAGCACACAGGTGAGATGGGACGCGCAGGTTGAGAAAGTTTTACTTTTCCCTGCTGCAGAGTGAATATTCAGAATATTAAATATGATATAAACATAAGATACCAATGTCAGCGTGAATGTGCTCATGCCAACCAGTGCACCTAAAATATATGTTGTCATATTAACATGAGCAGTATCACTACAGGAAAGCTTTAGCAATGGGGTGGCATCACAAAAAAAATGATCAATCTGGTTCATAGAACAAAACGACAAATTAGCAACTAAAATGGTAAAGGAAACTGGTTCCAATAGTGCAACAATCCATACTGAGATGACCACAACAAGACAAGTTCTTGGACTCATGAGTAAGGTATAGTGAAGTGGATGACAGATTGCCACAAAGCGATCATATGCCATAACCGCAAGAAGGATCATTTCTGTGCAAGCAAAGAACAGAAAGAAATACATCTGTGTTATACAACTAGCTAGTGATATGATCTTGTGTTGAGTAGAAAGCATATAAAGAAGATTAGGTAGAATGGTTGAAGTATAAGAAATATCCAGAACTGAAAGATTACTCAAAAAGATATACATAGGAGTGTGCAGATGAGAATCGGAGACAATGGCGAATAAAACTGCAGTGTTTCCAAAGATTATGTTAAGGTAGATAATTAAAAATATTATTAAAAGAGGAACTTGAAGGTGAGGAAGATCAGAGAAACACAGGACTGTGAACTGTGCGGCATGTGATTCATTCCTTGCTGTCACTTTATACATGGTCTTTCATAAAAAGAAAACATAATTATTTTTTATGTAAGTTGCAATGCAGACATCTACGTAACATTTTCATCATGTTATCATAAGTTATAACTTATTTTCATTTTTTCACATAAGTTAAACAATTCATACTTCATAATTATTATGAAATACACTTACAATGAACATGAGAAGATGCAACCACAAGGCCAACAACCATAAGAAGCACAGTTGGTGGGTTGGAAAAAGCTTATTTAGGTCCATCTAGTTTAATGTTTTATACTTACTCCATTTATTTTATAGTACATGACAACCTCTTTTTAACACAGTAGGACCAGCCCTGTAACTGTCATCGATCCAGAGATATCCCCATTCATTGCTCCTATTGTTCTGCTAGATTTATTTTAAAGTATAACCGTCATCTTATTTTATTTTTTTGAGTATTGGATTGTGGTGATTAATATCTCCTTGGTGGTCCTATTTCAACTTTTCACTGTGTATTCAATTACCCCTTAATTCCACAGTTTTGTTCCCTGTACTGCCTACTTTTACCTGTGCTTAAAATAGGGTTGCTAGGCATGGTCCGTCTATCTGTTGAAGGACAGAGGACGCTGCGTGCAAGGTCAGATTACTGACAGCCAGGGACTGTAAGTAAATGATTAAAGCCAGGTCCTCCCCAGCAGGTGATAACAGTGCCTGGGCTGTGTGCACTTCTCCCTGTCCCTGCGCTTGGCAGACGCTCCCTCACTCAGCAGAGCTGGAGAAGGCAGAGTTGAACCAGCGCAGACCAGGGAAGGGAGATCTGCCATCTGCTCAGTGTATAAATGAAAGCAACATGTGGTAAGAGGACCCCTTTGTGCTGCAGGAGATTAACCCTTTAGGGGGAGGGCTCTGGTTACTGACACTTTTGGGGGGCTATTGTTACTGGCTAGTGAGGGCGGGCGGGATTAGCCTCAGGGTGAGGGCAGTGGTGGCCATCTTAACTGAATAGTGAGATTGCAGTTTTATGCAGACTGGTTGCTAAGGGCTGAATCTTATTAAATATGGAGTAAGTCAGTCAATAGTAACTGATTCTGGAATATCATGTTATTAGTAACTACATATATGAAAATTTAAATTAGAGTCTAAGTTTGACAGTTATCCTTTAAGCTGACAGTTTAGAGGGTGTGTCCTTTCCTCAGATGGTATTCCCTGTGTGCTGCAGCTAGGAGCAGTTAAAGGATGGATTTGAGCATGTGTTTCTATCAGCAGGTGGCGCTATACAGACAGATTTCATTGAATAACTCACTTGCCATAATAAATGTTTTATTACAGGCAATCACAAAAGTATTCAGATCCAGGTGCTGGTTTGAAAACTGTAGATTGTAATTCATGGGAGAAACCCTTTAACTTTCAAAATAATTGAAACACAAAAATCACAAAAGTGAAATAATAAAAGTTGGAAAACTGCAACATAATGTATATTATTCAACATTAATTTTTATTGGGTTTTTCCAAGTTTTATTGTAAAGAAAAGATTGTACAAAACACTGTACGGATAATGTATATTCTAACCACTTAGAGACCTTCAATATGCATTTTTACAACAGTCACATTGGGTTCAAGTCTGAAATTAAGTAAAAATAACAACCAAATGCCAGACTTATAGGATGAATAATTAGAACTTTGACTTTCAATTCTGCAATGTGCACTTACCTCTTCATAGGAACCGAACATGTTTAATTAGTCTAGCTATTATTCTCTGCTGTATACTTTTCTACATCAAACATTTTACAGATAACATTTTCTGTGTATTGATATTATATTACATAGGATGAAAAGCACAATTTTACAAAGTCTCATCACAATTCAGCAATTATCATCTAAATTATTTAATATGCCAAATGACATTGTACACCTGTAAAAAATGTTTACATTAACAACAAAGACTGGTTGTTCAACAACCTCATTAAACTCCATTTAATAACTGGTTTTGTGGTTTCATAATGTGGTACTGTACTGGTTACAAAAAAAAGGTTAATGTAAATTCTAGCTGAATAAAAAGAAATAAAAAGTGACAATATTTCTGGAAAATGTTATATACATCACAAGCTAATTGTACTCTAAGGGCTTGTTCACACGAGCGTATGTATTTTGCGGTCTGCAAAAAAATGAATCCGCAAAAAATACGGATGATATCTGTGTGCATTCCTTATTTTGCAGAACGGAACAGCTGGCCCCTAATGGAAAAGTACTATCCTTGTCCATAATGCAGACAATAATAGGACATGTTCTATTGTTTTGCGGCACGGAAATACAGAAACGGAATGCACACAGAGTACCTTCCGTTTTTTTAAAATGAATAGTTCCGTATACTGTCCGCAAAAAAAACGGAATGGACACAGAAAGAATATACGTTCGTGTGCATGAGCCCTAATAGTGATTGGTTAGGCTGATGGTATAAGCCATTTATATATTCTTGTGACTGTCTCAGAGGAGCAAGTCCTTAGACAATTCAGGTTGTTTTGTTCCTCACATGACGAAGAAATGAATCCCAGTATAATATGTCTCTATTGCAAATATTATTCGTTAACAGAAGAAATATCCAAAATTCAATACCATTAGAAATGATGTGTACAAAATAATGATGTTTCAATAGCAAGCCAATGGCTTATTTCTAGGGATGAGCGGACTGGTGGATGTTCTGGTTCGACAGGTTTGGCGGAACTTTGTTTCAAAGTTCAGTTCGGGTTCCGAACTTGACCCCAAACACCGAACCGCATTGAAGTCATTGGGGACCCGGACTTTGGGGCTGAGAAATGGCTGTAAATAAGTCATAGAAAGGGCTAGAGGGCTGCAAAAGGATCTAAAATGGTAGTAAGAGCAGTACAATTGCCCTGAAAACAAATGTGGATATGGAAATAACTTTAAAAAAAACATAAAAGACATACAAATAAAAAACAATAATCTTGAACCAGGAGGCGAAGGTCCAAGTGGAGTAGGAAGTTGAGGAGGCTGTAGACGTGACAGTGTAGGTGGAGGAGGTGGAGGAGGAAGACAACACTGTTTCTGTTTTTTTTTATTTTTATGTGTCTGTCAATTCTGTTTGTGACTTTTAGCCATTTTTTGGGTTGTGGCCTGTATACTTCTCTACTCCGCCAATATAAGACATAATAATCTTGAGCCAGGAGTTGGAGGTCCGAGTGGTGGAGGCGGATGTGGTGGTGCAGACGGAAGAGACGGAGGAGGTAGCCAACATTTTTGTTTTTGTTTGTGTAGGCCCCAAAACATTGAGAAATAGCAAAGAGAATGCTGAATCTGCGCTAGAGTATAACAATAGCTTAGTGCAGCCAGTGTACTTGTCGACTTTTCCAATAAAAGACATAATAATCTTGAGCCAGGAGCTGGAGGTCCGAGTGGAGGAGGAGGCAGACATGGCAGTGCAGGCGGAAGAGGCGGAAGAGGCAGAAGAGGCGGAAGAGGTGGATGTGGCAGTGCAGGCGGAAGAGGCGAAGGAGGTAGCCAACATTTTTTATTTTTGGGGGGGATTGTGGAGGCCCCAAAACATTGAGAAATAGCAAAGAGAATGCACAAAGTGTGCTGGAGTATAACAATGGATGGGTGCAGCCGGTAAACCTCTCTAATCTGCCCAAGGTACGGACAACTCCTGTGGGATCCATTTTAATGAACTTGAGCTTGTCCACGTGATAAACACAGGCTGGGAAAAAACACTTGCCGCAGGTATGGCCAGCACCTCCAAGTGTAAAGGGCAAACTCAGGCTATGTGCCCAATTTGGAGACCCAGAAGTTAAATAGGGCAGACCCATCAATCAGTGCATGGAGACATGTGCACAAGTACTGTTCCACCATGTTGCTGAAATGCTGCCTCCTTCTAAAGCGGTCTGTATCAGATGGTGGTGCTGGATGTTGTGGCTTGCTGACAAAGCTTTTCCACATTTCGGCCATGCTAACCCTCCCTTCTGAGGTACTGGCGGAGTCCCAGCTGCATTGGTAATTTCCTCCTCCTCCGCCTTGTGCTTCCACTGAGCCCCGGCTGTCATGTGGGAACGCCATCAGTAGCATGTCTACCAGCGTGTGCTTGTACTTGCGTATCTTCCGATCCAGTAATCAGCACTGGTAAAAATGAGGGCAACTCTGCAGTCATTGCGCAGGCACTGCAGCATGTATTCGCTCATGTGTGCCAGGCTGCTCAGAGTCAACGACAAGCTGTCCTCGGTGGGAGGTGTATTGTCTGTGTCCTAGGTATGCCCCCACTCATGTTCCAGTGATGACTGTGAGCTGATTTGAGTGCCACCCTGTTGTGAATGCGGATCCTCCTCCCTCTCAACATCATTCTCCTCATCCTCCAAAACTGCGCCCTGGCTAGACAGTTGTGTACCTGGCCGCTGTTGGTGCAGGAACCCTCCGAGCCAACTGTGGACAACTGGCTTGAGAACTGTGGGAATGATGCCTTTTCCTCCTCTTCTTCCTTTGCCACATCCTCATCTCCTGAAGTGTTTTTTCAAGGAGATGTAGAAGTGTGATAGTATTGCTGAGGACAGCATCATCAGAGCTGGCCATGTTGGTGAAGTACTCGAAACAGAGCAACACGGCACACACGTCCCGCATAGAGGCCCACTCGCTGGTGGTGAAGTGGTGCTGTTCCGCAGAGCGACTCACCCGTGCGTTCTGCAGCTGAAATTCCGCTATTGCCTGCTGCTGCTCCGACAGTCTCTCCAGCATGCGCAAGGTGAGGTTGCTCCTTGTAGGTACGTTGCATACAAGGCTGCAAATGGTAAGGCCGAAGTCTGCAGTGCAGACAGACGAGCAACAGAAGGGTGAGAATGCCGAAAGCGTGCACAGACGGACTGCACTTTTTGCAGCAGCTCTGATGTATCAGGGTAATTCTTCAAGAACCTCTGCACCACCAAAGTCAGCACATGTGCATTAAACCACCTAGCCCCAGAGCCGATACGAGATTTCGCCCATTGTCGCACACCACCAGGCTGGGCTTGAAGCTCAGCGGCACCAACCACTCATTAGTCTGTTTTTCCATGCCCGTCCACTGCTCCTGCGCGGTATGGGGTTTTTCCCCATAACATATATTTTCAGAACTGTCTGCTGTTATTTCCCCCTGGTTGCGCTGAAGTTGGTGGTGCAGGTGTTGCACTGACGTGATGAGTAGAGATGAGCGAATTGAAGTTGATGAAGTGGGATTCGATCCGAATTTCAGGAAAAATTTGATTCGCACCGAATCCGAATTTCCTCACGCTTCATGGTAACAAATCACATTTTCATGTGAGGACATGGAGCAAGGAACTCGGGAATGCAGGATCACCCATAATGCCATGCATGCAACCACCAAGCAACCAGCCAGCCCTGTGATGTCACAGCCCTATAAATAGCCTCAGCCATCTTGGATTCTGCCATTTTCCAGTGTACTTAGTGCAGGGAAAGACGTCAGCAGGTGCTAGGGACAGTGCTAGGAAAGACTTCATTGTGCTAATAAAATGATTTACAAGTTTAGGGAAAGATTATTCAAGGTGTAGGGAAATGATAGGAAGGAATCATTCCACAGCATCTCTGTAGAACAGGGTTCAGTAGGGAGGTTACAGCCTGGGTTTTAGGAACAATACTATTACACCTTGCTGCACTGACTGAAGATCCAAATTGCCATTATACAGCTCTGTAATTCCAGCAAACCGTTCTTCTTATTGGGGTACAAGTGCTGTTTGATACAGCCATTAAAACAGGGTTTACGACAAGGAAATATTTCTACGTCTTATTTGCCCTTGTGCGGTGCAGTTATATGTTCTAAAGCATTTTTGGGCTTGTATTAGTGGAAAAAAAGGGCTTATTAGCAGTTGTGTGGTGAAGTGCAAAAATTACAGCCCTTTTTGGCATGTATTAGTGGCAAAAGAAAAATATATTTGCTGTTCAGCGGTGCAGTTATATGTTCCAAAGCCCTTTTTGTTTTGTATTAGTGGCAAAAGAAAAATGCATTTGCTGTTCAGCGCTGCAGTTATATGTTCTAAAGCCCTTTTTGTCTTGTATTAGTGGCAAAAGAAAAATATATTTGCTGTTCAGCGGTGCAGTTATATGTTCTAAAGCCCTTTTTGTTGTGTATTAGTGGCAAAAGAAAAATATATTTGCCGTTCGGCAGTGCAGTTATATGTTCTAAAGCCCTTTTTGTCGTGTATTAGTGGCAAAGGAAAAATACATTTGCTGTTCAGAGGTGCAGTTATATGTTCTAAAGCCCTTTTTGTCATGTATTAGCGGCAAAATATATATATATTTGCCGGTCAGTGGTGCAGTTATATGTTCTAAAGCTCTTTTTTGGAGTGTATAAGTGGAAAAAAAGGGACTATTTGCCGATCAGTGGTGCATTTATATGTTCTAAAGCCTTTATTGGAGTGTATAAGTGGCAAAAGAATAATATATTTGCTGTTCATCTGTGCAGTTATATGTTCTAAAGCCCTTTTTGTCACGTATTAGTGGCAAAAGAAAAATATATTTGTCGTTCAGCCCTTTGTGTCATGTATTAGTGGCAAAAAATATATATATTTGACATTCATCGGTGCAGTTATATGTTCTAAAGCCCTTTTTGTCGTGTTTTAGTGGCAAAAGAAAAATATATTTGCTGTTCAGCGGTACAGTTATATGTTCTAAAGCCTTTTGTGGTGTGTGTAAGTGGAAAAAAATAAGGACCTATTTGCCGTTCAACAGTGCACTTATATGTTCTAAAGCCCTTTTTGTCGTGTATTAGTGGCAAAAGAAAAATATATTTGGCGTTCATCAGTGCTGTAATATGTTCTAAAGCCTTTTGTGGAGTGGATAAGTGGAAAAAAGAAAAATATATTTGCCGTTCAGCGGTGCAGTTATATGTTCTAAAGCCCTATTTGTTGTATATTAGTGGCAAAAAAATATATATTTGCCGTTTAGCGGTGCAGTTGTATGTTCTAAAGCCTTTTGTGGGGTGATTAAGTGGAAAAAAGAAAAATATATTTGCATTTCAGCGGTGCAGTTATATGTTCTAAAGCCTTTTGTGGAGTGTATAACTGGAAAAAATAAGGGCCTATTTGCAGTGGCGTAGCGTGGGTTGCCAGCACCCGGGGCGAGCCATGTATTGCGCCCCTCCCCCCCAACCTGTGGACACGCCCCTTTTACAGATAATGTAGCAGTCCTATATAACACTACAGATAACATGGTGGTTACTCTCTAAGTACAGATGATGTAGTACAGGCATGCTTAACCTGCGGCCCTCCAGCTGTTGCAAAACTACAACTCCCAGCATGCCTGAACAGCATACAGCTATCAGCCTACAGCGGGGCATTGTGGGAGTTGTAGTTTTACAACACCTGGAGGGCCGCAGGTTGAGCATGCCTGATGTAGTAGATGGGTATAAGGTCCCAGAATTCAGAACACGCACAGTGTGACCTAAAGTCTGGGGCCAGGATGCTGCAGGGTGGGCCAAATTCTCAATCCACCCCCCAACCCTACCGTATAACAAATATGTGTTTGGACATTACATACATCACTACAAAATATACAGGAGAATACAGCACCACATACCTCATCCATCCAGTGACATCTCCTGTGATGTAGACTTTCCTCAGCGTCTTCATTCGGAGATAAGACCGCCATGACACCTTCTTTCAGCCGCGTCTCATCTATGTAGCGTTTTATTATTATTAGTTATTATTATATATAATGGCCCCCTCTGTATAATATATAATGGCCCCTCTGTAATATTAGGATATACACTTACCTAAAGAATTATTAGGAACACCTGTTCTATTTCTCATTAATGCAATTATCTAGTCAACCAATCACATGGCAGTTGCTTCAATGCATTTAGGGGGGTGGTCCTGGTCAAGACAATCTCCTGAACTCCAAACTGAATGTCAGAATGGGAAAGAAAGGTGATTTAAGCAATTTTGAGCATGGCATGGTTGTTGGTGCCAGACTGGCCGGTCTGAGTATTTCACAATCTGCTCAGTTTCTGGGATTTTCACGCACAACCATTTCTAGGGTTTACAAAGAATGGTGTGAAAAGGGAAAAACATCCAGTATGCGGCAATCCTGTGGGCAAAAATGCCTTGTGGATGCTAGAGGTCAGAGGAGAATGGGCCGACTGATTCAAGCTGATAGAAGAGCAACGTTGACTGAGATAACCACTCGTTACAACCGAGGTATGCAGCAAAGCATTTGTGAAGCCACAACACGCACAACCTTGAGGCGGATGGGCTACAACAGCAGAAGACCCCACCGGGTGCCACTCATCTCCACTACAAATAGGAAAAAGAGGCTACAATTTGCACGAGCTCACCAAAATTGGACTGTTGAAGACTGGAAAAATGTTGCCTGGTCTGATGAGTCTCGATATCTGTTGAGACATTCAAATGGTAGAGTCCGAATTTGGCGTAAACAGAATGAGAACATGTATCCATCCTCTGATGGCTACTTCCAGCAGGATAATGCACCATGTCACAAAGCTTGAATCATTTCAAATTGGTTTCTTGAACATGACAATGAGTTCACTGTACTAAAATGGCCCCCACAGTCACCAGGTCTCAACCCAATAGAGCATCTTTGGGATGTGGTGGAACGGGAGCTTCGTGCCCTGGATGTGCATCCCTCAAATCTCCATCAACTGCAAGATGCTATCCTATCAATATGGGCCAACAATTCTAAAGAATGCTATCAGCACCTTGTTGAATCAATGCCACGTAGAATTAAGGCAGTTCTGAAGGCAAAAGGGGGTCCAACACCGTATTAGTATGGTGTTCCTAATAATTCTTTAGGTGAGTGTATAATGGGCCATTATATATCCTAATAATACAGAGGGGGCCATTATATATTATAATAATACAGGTGGGGTCATTATATATAGTAATTATACAAAGGGTCCATTATATATCCTAATATTACAGAGGGGTCATTATATATAATAATTATACAGAGGGGCCATTTTATATATATATATATATATATATATATATATATATCAATAATACAGAGGGGGCCATTATATATCCTAATATTACAGAGGAGTCACTATATATAATATACAGGGGGGGCATTATATATTCTAGTTATACAGAGGGGCCATAATATATACAAATTATACAAGGGGGCCATTATATATTATACAGAGGGGCCATTATATATTATAGTTATACAGAGGTGCCATAATAAATAATAATTATACAAAGGGGCCATTATATATTATACAGAAGGCCATTATATATTATAGTTATACAGAGGGGCCATTATATATAATAATTATACAGAGAGGCTATTAATAATGGGTCCTCTGTATAATTCTAATATATAATGGCCCCCCCTGTATAATTATTATATATTATGGCCCCCCTGTATAATTATTATATATTATGGCCCCCCTGTATAATTATTATATATTATGCCCCCCCTGTATAATTATTATATATTATGGCCCCCCTGTATAATTATTATATATTATGGCCCCACTGTATAACTATAAATTATAGTTATACAGTGGGGCCATAATATATAATAATTATACGGGGGGGGCATTATATATAATAATTATACAGGGGGGCCATTATATATTAGAATTATACAGAGACAGAGGGCCCATTATTAATAGCCTCTCTGTATAATTATAATATATAATGGCCCCTATGTATAATATATGATGGCCCCCTTGTATAATTATTATATATTATGGCCCCACTGTATAACTATAATATACAGGGAGTGCAGAATTATTAGGCAAGTTGTATTTTTGAGGATTAATTTTATTATTGAACAACAACCATGTTCTCAATGAACCCAAAAAACTCATTAATATCAAAGCTGAATATTTTTGGAAGTAGTTTTTAGTTTGTTTTTAGTTTTAGCTATTTTAGGGGGATATCTGTGTGTGCAGGTGACTATTACTGTGCATAATTATTAGGCAACGTAACAAAAAACAAATATATACCCATTTCAATTATTTATTTTTACCAGTGAAACCAATATAACATCTCAACATTCACAAATATACATTTCTGATATTCAAAAACAAAACAAAAACAAATCAGTGACCAATATAGCCACCTTTCTTTGCAAGGACACTCAAAAGCCTGCCATCCATGGATTCTGTCAGTGTTTTGATCTGTTCACCATCAACATTGCGTGCAGCAGCAACCACAGCCTCCCAGACACTGTTCAGAGAGGTGTACTGTTTTCCCTCCTTGTAAATCTCACATTTGATGATGGACCACAGGTTCTCAATGGGGTTCAGATCAGGTGAACAAGGAGGCCATGTCATTAGATTTTCTTCTTTTATACCCTTTCTTGCCAGCCACGCTGTGGAGTACTTTGACGCGTGTGATGGAGCATTGTCCTGCATGAAAATCATGTTTTTCTTGAAGGATGCAGACTTCTTCCTGTACCACTGCTTGAAGAAGGTGTCTTCCAGAAACTGGCAGTAGGACTGGGAGTTGAGCTTGACTCCATCCTCAACCCGAAAAGGCCCCACAAGCTCATCTTTGATGATACCAGCCCAAACCAGTACTCCACCTCCACCTTGCTGGCGTCTGAGTCGGACTGAGCTCTCTGCCCTTTACCAATCCAGCCACGGGCCCATCCATCTGGCCCATCAAGACTCACTCTCATTTCATCAGTCCATAAAACCTTAGAAAAATCAGTCTTGAGATATTTCTTGGCCCAGTCTTGACGTTTCAGCTTGTGTGTCTTGTTAAGTGGTGGTCGTCTTTCAGCCTTTCTTACCTTGGCCATGTCTCTGAGTATTGCACACCTTGTGCTTTTGGGCACTCCAGTGATGTTGCAGCTCTGAAATATGGCCAAACTGGTGGCAAGTGGCATCTTGGCAGCTGCACGCTTGACTTTTCTCAGTTCATGGGCAGTTATTTTGCGCCTTAGTTTTTCCACACGCTTCTTGCGACCCTGTTGACTATTTTAAATGAAACGCTTGATTGTTCGATGATCACGCTTCAGAAGCTTTGCAATTTTAAGAGTGCTGCATCCCTCTGCAAGATATCTCACTATTTTTGACTTTTCTGAGCCTGTCAAGTCCTTCTTTTGACCCATTTTGCCAAAGGAAAGGAAGTTGCCTAATAATTATGCACACCTAATATAGGGTGTTGATGTCATTAGACCACACCCCTTCTCATTACAGAGATGCACATCACTTAATATGCTTAATTGGTAGTAGGCTTTCGAGCCTATACAGCTTGGAGTAAGACAACATACATAAAGAGGATGATGTAGTCAAAATACTCATTTGCCTAATAATTCTGCACGCAGTGTATAATGGCCCCCTGTATAATATATCATGGCCACCCTGTATAATATAAAATGGGGCCCATTCTTTCTAAATATACTGGCCTCCTTTGTATCTCTTCTGCCCACCTCCATAGTGCCCCCAGTATGGCCCCCAGTACTTACATTAAAAAAATTATAATAATAATACTCACCTCTCTTCATCACTTCTTGTAGTCTTTGCTTGAGCGTCCCGACGCAGGCGGTCAGGAACACATCACACTGCCCTCCTGCGCCGCTTCATCACGTCATCTCGCGAGACCCGGCGCAGGAGGTCTCGGTGATATAATGATCTCCTGGACTCCTGCGCCGCTCTGCTGCTTCTTAAAGCTTCAGGCCAGGCGGATTGGAGGGGATGCGAGCCATAGGCTTCCATCACCCTCATTTTACTGCCTTCTGCCTGGCGCCCCCTACAATTTGGCGCCCGGGGCAATGGCCCCCCCCCCACGCTATGCCCCTGCCTATTTGCCATTCAGCGGTGCAGTTATATGTTCTTAGGCCTATTGTGCAGTGTATAAGTGTAAAAAAATAAGAGCCTATTTGCCGTTAAGCTGTGCAGTAATATGTTATAAAGCCCTATTTGTCATGCATTAGTGGAAAAAGAAAAAAATATTTCCCGTTCAGAGGTGCAGTTATATGTTTCAAAGCCATTTGTGGAATGTATAAGTGGAAAAAAATAAGGGCCTATTTGCTGTTCAGCGGTGCAGTCATATTTTCTAAAGCCCTTTTTGTCATGTATCAGTGGCAAAAGAAAAATATATTTGCCGTTCATCGGTGCAGTTATATGTTCTAAAGCCCTTTTTTGCATGTATTAGTGGCAAAAGAAAAATATATTTGCCGTTCAGCTGTGCAGTTATATGTTCTAAAGCCTTTTGTGGAGTGGATAAGTGGAAAAAAAATAAGGGCCTATTTGCCATTCAGCGGTGCAGTTATGTGTTCTAAAGCCCTTTTTGTTGTGTATCAGTGGCAAAAGAAAAATATATTTGCAGTTCAGCTGTGCAGTTATATGTTCTAAAGCCTTTTGTGGAGTGTATAACTGGAAAAAATTAAGGGCCTATTTGCCATTCAGCGGTGCAGTTATATGTTCTAAAGCCTTTTTGTGCAGTGTATAAGTGGAAAAAAATAAGGGCCTATTTGCCTTTAAGCTGTGCAGTAATATGTTCTAAAGCCCTTTTTGTCATGTATTAGTGGCAAAAGAAAAATATATTTGCCGTTCAGCGGTGCAGTTATATGTTCTAAAGCCGTTTGTGAAGTGTATAAGTGGAAAAAAGATAAATATATTAGCCGTCCAGCGGTGCAGTTAAATGTTCTAAAGCCTTTTGCTGAGTGGAAAAGTGGAAAAAGGAGCCTATTTGCTGTTCAGCAGTGCAGCCCTTTTTGTCGTGTATCAGTGGCAAAAGAAAAATATATTTGCAGTTCAGCTGTGCAGTTATATGTTCTAAAGCCTTTTGTGGAGTGTATAACTGGAAAAAATTAAGGGCCTATTTGCCATTCAGCGGTGCAGTTATATGTTCTAAAGCCTTTTTGTGCAGTATATAAGTGGAAAAAAGTAAGGGCCTATTTGGCATTCAGCGGTGTAGTTATATGTTCTAAAGCCCTTTTTGTCGTGTATTAGTGACAAAAGAAAAATATATTTGCCGTTCAGCAGTGCAGTTATATGTTCTAAAGCCCTTTTTTGTGTGTATAAGTGGCACAAAAAAAGTATTTGCCGTTGTGTGGTGAAGTGAGAAAACTACAGCCCTTTTGGCGTGTATTAGTTGGAAAAAAATTGGCTTATTAGCAGTTGTGTGGTAAAGTGAGAAAATTACAAACTTTTTTTGGGGTGTTTTAATTTACTTTTTATTTATTTGATCTAACAGTATGTCAGAAAGAGAAGTGCCAGGCCCTGCACAGGGGAGTGGCAGAGGCCTAAATGTTTCTGGCGCAGTCACAGGTCGCAGCAGAGTAAGGGGCCGTGGCAGTAGGAGTCGCAGCGAGAGGCCTAAGCTCCTGGTGTCATCTAGTGGTCGTGTCTTGACCAGCAACCCAGCGGTTCTTGAATGGTTGACTCGGTCATCCACTTCGTCTTGAGTGACATCAGACACCCCCAGCCAAGAGTCGGTGGGTTCGTCAGACACAACCCTTAGTTGGCATGGCCTGGGTGCAGGCCCTGTACCCTCAGCTGTCCTCATCCTGCCTCTGTCCTTTTCTGTTCTCTCAGCCAGAGAAGTATTATATGCTGTGGGCTCAGCCCCACTATATAGCGAGGACGAACTACTAGAGGACAGTCAGTAGCTACTGGCCAGCCAACATGTGGAGGAGACATCCGCCGCTTCCTCCGCTAGGCGAACAAGTAGTGATAAGGAGAGTTGCGTAGGAGCTGGTGCTGTGAGGGGTGAGGCTCCTGACCAATAGACCGTTGAGGAGGACATCAGTGACGTGCAGACAGTACTAGATGATGATGATGTAGCTAATTGCACCTGGGAGTCGGGTGAGTTAGGGGCTTCATCATCATTGGGAGAAGAGGGTGGCAGCTTGCCCGTGAGGCAACGGCGAAGCCAGCAAATCGCTAGCGTGGCCGGAAGTCAGAAGGGTGGCAGCAGTGGGAGGTCGGTAGCCAAACATGCCCGGCATAGACCTCCCGCTTTGCAGGAGCCTACCTGCCCAGAAAGTAGTGATGCACTGATTCACGGAAGCAGCAGCGGTAGAAGTAAGTCAGTGCATAGTGTTGGTGGTAAAATCACCTACTCGGCTGTGTGGCAGTTTTCTGTTATGCCGCCGGAGGAGGTAAACATGGCCATATATAAAATCTGTGGGCAGAAGGAGAAGCGTGGCCAGGGTGCCAATGTTGGCACCACAGCCCTGCGTCAACATATGCAGCATCACCATAAAGTGGCCTTGGAGAACTGTGGCTCCGATGTGGTGGTCCAGCCTGCCGCAGCAACTACTGCAACACCCAGTGGCACGCACCTGGTTTCAGGCAGTTAAGGCTCCACAACCTCAGCCGAAGGGAGTTGTCTGTCCTTCCCATTATCTGCTCATCCTGATGCTCCTGCTCCTCCTCCTACTCCTCGTCAGTCATTCCGTCAGCAATTGATCACCGTAGCGATTGCCAAGAGACAAAAGTATGCATGCACTCATCCAACGGCGCAGAAGCTGAACGTGCTCCTTTCCAAGTTGCTGGTGCTGCAGTCCCTCCCTTTCCAAGTGGTGGACTCTGCACCTTTCAGAGAACTGATGGCTTCTGCCGAGCCGAGGTGGAGAGTCCCAAGCCGTCATTTCTTTGCCAAAAAGGCAGTACCAGCCCTGCACACACATGTAGAACAGAAGGTGGGCCAGTCCTTGAGCCTGCCGGTGTCTGCCAAAGTGCACGACAGGGCCGACGTGTGGAGCTGTAACTTTGAGGACGCCACGTTATTTGTCAGTCGCCAGGACTATGGGATGAACGACGTCATTCCACTGCTTCATGTCCTGGAACAGATGCTGGTAACAATGGCTGGTCAGGGCACTGGAGACGTGGCTCCTAGATCTTACGGCCACATGATCCCTATGGGGGCTGAACTGGAGGAGGAGGACATTGGAGCACAAGCAATGAGTGGCGAAATGGGTGGTTTTTACACACAGGTGACAGGAGAGGAGGAGCAGGAGCAGCCAGAGATGCTAAAGGGCAATGAGGAAGACGAGGCAGAGGACCGAGACAGACCATGGCAATATGCAGTGGAGATGGAGGCAGGGAGTCCCTCCGAGTCACTTGCACAAATGGCCCGATGCATGCTCACTTGCTTGCTTAGTGACAGCCAAATTGTCACCATTCGGCAGAGGGATGATTTCTGGCTCTTCACCTTGTTGGACCCTCGCTACCGGTCCAAAATGGGGGCCTTTTTTACACCCACTGAGAGGGTGGACAAAATTAACTACTACAGAGACATTCTATGTAGTCAGTTGGCCGCTGCCAATCTGCGCCATCGTCCATCCTCTCGCAGGTCTGACCGGGGGGGGCCTTCTGCGCTCACGTTCCTCTGCCATGGCTGCTGTGGCAGGGTGGGGGTTAGAAACAGTACCAGCTTCATCAGAGCAGCTTTTTTCACCCGCCTAGTGAAGAAACTATTCACCAGCAGCAGCAGCTAGACCTGGAGCAGGACCTGAACCAGCAGGTGGTGGCATACTTGGACATAAGATCCTCTGAACTACTGGGCAGCCAAACTGGATTTGTGGCCGCAACTAGCAGAGTTTGCCCTGGAAAAGCTGTCCTGTCCAGCCAGTAGTGTGGTATCAGAGCTGGTGTTTAGTGCGGCGGGGACCCCAAGAAGAATTCGCCTGTCCACTCAAAATGTGGAGAGACTGACCTTTGTCAAGATGAATCAGGCGTGGATCAGCCAGGATTTCCATTAACCAATGTCCGATGCATCAGACTAGATCATCCATGGTGCCACACCAATACTTTGACAAAAAAGACTGGTTTCTTCTGGCTACCTGCCTCAGCTACTATTCTGATGCTGCCACCCACCTGATACCACAAATGTTATGCCAAGTGCTCCTTCTTTTACCCACCATTTTCAGCTGGTACTCGTATTGCCACCCACCTCCACACTCTGTCACTGGGTCACTCTGTGGTCTCCTGATGATGCTGCCACCTCCACGCTATATCACCTTGCCACTCTGTGGTCTCCTGATGCTGCTGCCACCTCCATACTGTCATTGTGCCACTCTGTGGCCTCCTGATGCTGCTGCCACCTCCCCAATCTGTCACCGGGTCACTCTGTGGTCTCCTGCTGCTGCTGCCACCTCCACACTGTCATTGTGCCACTCTGTAGCCTCCTGATGCCACCCCACACTGTCATTGTGCCACCCTGTGGCCTTCTCCTGATGCTGCTGCTGCCACCTCTACACACTGTCATTGTGCCACTCTGTGGCCTCCTCCTGATGCTGCTGCCACGTCCAGACTCTGTCATTGGGCCACTCTGTAGTCTCCTGATGCTCCTGTCACCTCCACACTATGTCTCCTTGCCACTCTGTGGTCTCCTGATGCTGCTGATGCCACCTTCACACTGTCATTATGCCACTCTGTGGCCTCCTGATGCTGCTGCCACCTCACCATTCTGTCACCAGGTCACTCTGTGGTCTCCTGATGCTGCTGCCACCTACATACTCTGTGGTTTACTGATGCTGCTGTCACCTCCACACTATATAACCTTTATCTCACTGTGATTTTGTAGTAAAGAGATCACAGAGAGGCACGGAGCATTATCAATCATGTTAATGCTCCGTGCCTCTGCAGTCTGCATCGGGTCTTGGCTGTCATTCACGGAGCGGATGTCACGCACGGCATCCGCTCGTGTGAAACAGCCCTAAGAGCAACGCCTGTCATCTGCATTTCATACGGACTCACAGTATTATTTCACTACCACATCAAACTCCCTATGAGTGTTACTGCAAGGCACAGTGTTCTACAACACTATAAAGGCTCTCTGAAGCCAGGAAATAGCCATTTTTTAAAGCGATTCGCCGCAACTAAATCCAGATCGAACCAAATTAAAAAAATAAATAAATCGGTGAACCTGTCGAATCAAATTTTTGAGAAATTTGCTCATCTCTAATGATGAGGAGGCGATAGAGGAGGAACAGGAGGAGGAAGGGGAGTAGGAGGAGGAAGCAACAGGAGGCACTTATAAACATCAAGCAATCATAAGTGGCGGTATGACGTGCCCCAAACCGCTTTCCGCTTTGGGCCCAGCCACCACTACAGTTAACCAGTGGGCAGTTAGGGAGCGATAACGTCCCTACTCATGCTTACTGGTCCACGTATCGCTAGTTATGTGAACCTTGCCACTGATGGCGTTTCACAGTACACACTTGATTTTTTACGCCACTTGTTCGTGAAGGGCAGGGACGGCCTGCCTGGAAGAGTAGTGGCGGCTCTGAACCACATACTGGGGGACAACCGCCGTCATTACATTTTTAAAACTCTCCGTCTCCACCTGACACAATGGCAGCATTTCAAAGGCCAGGAATTTTGAAATGCTGCCATTCTGGGGTGCCGGGTGGTTAGGAGGTACTTCCTCTTTCTCTGCAGTGTTTTGGGGTTGGACAGCTGAATGCTTCCATGGGATAGTGTGGAGATGCTCGGTGACACTGGTGGTGGTGGTGTTGCTGTCACATCCTCCCCTCCCGTTTTTCAGGTGTCTACTCCACTGCAGCTCGTGCTTTGCAGTTAGATGCCGGGTCATGCAGGTGGTGCTTAGACTTAGAACATTTATGCCTCATTTCAGGCACTGACTTCACAGCGTGCAAACCACCCATGTCTTGTTGTCATCACATTGTCTATAGAACTGCCATGCCAGGGGCCTCTTTTGAGCTGGTTTCGGTTTTCTCTGTCCCTTGGTGCGTTGGGCAGTAGCAGGCGTACTGGCTGGGGGCCGGCCGCTCTTCTTTTGCACACTGCTACCTATTTTGCTGTTCGGCTTGCACTGTGTAACCCCCACTTCTTCTTCTGAACTGCTCACATCACTCTGATGACCTTGATGCCATGTGAGGTCTGAAACCTCATCATCCTCCACATCATCTTCCACCCACTCCTCACCCCTGCCCTCCTGGCCGGTCTGCACAGTGCAGAAAGCCGCAGCAGTTGACACCTGCGTTTCGTCATCATCAGCAAAGGCGCGCTGCGGTGCTCCTCTCATGCAGGGGACTGGGTGGAAGACAATGTAAAGGAACTGGAGGATCTGTCAAAAATCCAATCTACTACTGCCTCTACTTGTTCTAGCCTTTCCATTCATAGAGCGGTATTCAGGCCTACAAAATGACACAAAACCTCCTGTTGCCTACGTGCACCAGAAGAAGTTGTTTCATTTGGGCACGTAGCTGGCACCGATGGACAACATCTTCTCCCTACAGCAGGAGCTCCAACACCACCAACACCAGCAGCACCATGACCACGGCCACATCTTCTAGTTGATGCACCTTTAATTTTTTTACAGTCACCTATCAAATTGGCTGACAGACAAACAATTGTATTTCTGTGTCACTGGTGCAAATGAAGTGTTTTGCATTACAAAAAATTGCTTTGTGTCAACGACACAATTAAAAGACTGAATAAATTTCTAATTACAGTAAGACGGATGCAAAGGAGGTGTGATGAACCCCAAAAACTGACTTTATGTCACCGACACAATTAACTGTCTTCTAACAGTATGACAGATGAAAATGCAGAGTTTTGAACCCCAATAATGATTTTAGGTCAACCACAGAATTAACAGCCAAATTAAGTATTGTATTTCTGTGTCACTGGTGCAAGGTGGAGTAGTACTGCACCGACCCAAAATGACTACAGGTCGACCACAGACTGTATTTCTGTGTTACTGGTGAAAAGATGTTGTATTGCACCCACATAAATGCCTACAGGTCACCCACAGACACAAATAAAACCCTAACACTGTCCCTCAGTGCAGCAGTGGCCTGTCCGTACACTAGTCAGAGCAGAAGGGCAGCGCACCACGTGATCCGGCATTTATGCATGCAGGGTCACATGGTACGCCGGCCAATCACAGCCATGCCAATACTAGGCATGACTGTGATGGCTTCCAAGCGCCCACAGCTTAAACGCTTGTTGATTGGCTGTGCTGTAGCCTTTTAACAAGCTTTATTTTAACTTTGAACAATGAACATTGACTTCCGCGCCAATGTCAATGTTCAGGTATCCGGACATCGTAATGTTTGGTACAAACCCGAACAGTGCACTCATGAGGAGACCACAGAGTGGTAAGGTGGCAGCAGCATAAGGAGACCACAGAGTGGCACAATGACATAGTGGTGAGGATGCAGCAGCATGAGGAGACCATAGAGAGGCACATTGACATAGTGGTGAGGTGGCAGCAGCATGAGGAGACCACAGAGTGGCACAGTGACATAGTGGTGAGGAGGCAGCAGCATGAGGAGACCACAGAGTGGCCCAGTGAGAGTGGTTAGGTGGTAGCAGCATGAGTAGACCACAGAGTAGCACAGTGACATAGTGGTGAGGTGGCAGCAGCATGAGGAGACCACAGAGTGGCCCAGTGACATGGTGGTGAGGTTTGCAGCAGTATGAGGAGACCACAGAGTGGCCCACCAACATAGTGGTGATGTGGCAGCAGCAGGAGGAGACCACAGAGTGGTGAGGTGGCAGCATGAGGAGACCACAGAGTGGCACAGTGACATAGGGGTGAGGTGGCAGCAGCATTAGGGGACCACATAGTGGCACAGTGACATAGTGGTGAGGTGGCAGCAGTATGAGGAGACCCCAGAGAGGCCCAGTGACATAGTGGTGAGGTGGCAGCACATGAGGAGACCACAGAGTGGCCCAGTGACATAGTGGTGATGTGGCAGCAGCATGAGGAGACCACAGAGTGGCACAGTGACAGAGTGTGAGGTGGCAGCAGCATGAGGAGAACACAGAGTGGCCCAGTGACAGAGTGGGGAGGTGGGGGCAATACCAGTACCAGCTAAATATGGTGGCTGACAGCAGGAGCACCTGGCAGCAGGTGTGGCATCAGGCGGGTGGCAGCATCAGAATAGTAGCTGAAGCAGGGAGCCAGAAGAAACAGTTCTCTTTTGACAAAGTTTAGGTGTGGCATCATGGATGTTCTAGTTTGATGCATTAGGCACTGGTGTTTGAAAATCCTGGCTGATCCACACCTGATTCATCTTCACAAAGGTCAGTTTCTCCACATTTTGGGTGGACAGGCGAGTTCTTCTTAGGGTAACTATGACCCCCGCCGCACTAAACAACCGCTCTGATGCCACACTGCTGGCCGGACAGGAAAGCTTGTCCAGGGAAAACTCGGCCACTTGCGGCCACAAATCAAGTTTGGCTGTCCAGTAGTCCAGGGGATCTTCAATGTGGGGTGACAGGGTGCACTCTAAGTATACCACAACCTGCTGGTTCAGGTTCTGCTCTATGTCTAGCTGCTGCTGGTGAGTAGTTTCTTCAGTAGGCGGCTGCTCATCAGCGACTCTAGACTGAAGTTGCTGCTGATTGAGCTGGTATTGCTCCTGCCCCCCCCCCCCCCAACTCCCCAGCAGCCATGGCAGTGGAACGTGAGCACAGAGGGCCCCTTCCCCCGGTCAGACCTGTGTGAGGATGGACGATGGCGCACATAGGCAGCAGCCAACTGAATACATAGGATGTCTCGATAGTAGTTCAGTTTGTCCTCCCTCTCAGCGGTTGTGAGAAAGGCCCCCATTTTAGACTGGTAGCGATGGTCTAAAATGGTGGAGAGCCAGTAGTCATCCCTCTGCCGAATGGTGACAATTCGGCTGTCGGTACGCAAGCAACTGAGCATGCACCGGGTCATTTGCATAAGTGACTCGGAGGGACTCCCTGCCTCCATCTCCACTGCAAACTGCCACGGTATGTCTGCCTCGTCTTCCTCATCGCCCTGTAGCTGATCCTGCTCTTCCTCTCCTGTCACCTGTATAAAAAAACTGCCATTTCTCTACACATTGCTTGTCCTTGAATTTCATCCTCCTCTAGTTCAGCCCTCACAGGGAAGATGTGGCAGTGAGATGTAGTCACCACGTCTCCTGTCCCCTGGCCAGCCAGATTTAGCAGCATCTGTTCCAGGACATAAATCAGTGGAATGACGTTGTCACGGCTGAGGATGGGGGAAACCCTCAGCCATGCGATGCCAGACGATGTTTGGTCGCTGCTCGGCCAGGACCACAGGATCAGGGAGCAGGTCACCTCCTATCGCGTCCCTAATACTGACCCTGACTCCTAGCCGTATGAGCCAACCCTGATGGTGGGAGGGCTCATACACCGGAAACCTTGGGGTCCCTACTAGCCCTCAGGGTGGCCCTGAACTAGGAGCAGGGTAAGACGACCTGTTCCTCCTAGGTGCGGACGAACAGGAGTCTCACAGGCCAAGCTGCAATGAAAGGGGAACATAAACAGCTTATGGCAATGGCAGGTAAATGAAACAAGAACAACACCTACCTGCCACAGACACAAAGCCTGGAACCCATGTACAAGTGCTGCTGTCCACAACAACACAAACGGACACAGCACACACCACACATCACACAGGAAACCAGGACCATAAGCTGCAATAAACAGATAGACCATATCCACATCATCTAACATCAGACATAAAGTTTATGACCACAAGGGTGGCCCTCACTGGCAGATGGTAAAACCAGGAGGATGACTTCAGCTAACCATGGCTGAAGTACCCCTCAGAGTCTGGCATCCAGCAGGAGCTAAATAGCCCCAAGTGGCCACACCCCCACACACACACCCAGTGTTCACACACTAAGAAGGGAGTTAACCCTTCCTACACCAGGCAAGGTAAGAAAGCCACTTAAAGGGAAAAGCACATAAACAACACACTCACCTGTTACCGCCGGCAATGGCATGCGTGGCAACCATGTCCTGGAGAACAGCCAGCAGGCCGAGACACTGCCACCACATGCAGACAACACCACACGTTGCCGCGGACAACCGCAAGTGAAGGGAGGTGTCACAGTGCATACAAACAACCTCGTGCACAACAAACCGGGAAAGTGCACACATACACACACCAAAGGCACACCTAAAAAGACAGGTTGCCAGGTGTACCCGCATGCACCTGACAGCAAGCTGCCTAGCAACAGCTCAGGCTGCTATGCGGCCAAATAGAAACATGTTGCCAGCGGCAACCACACGTGAGGCAACATACAAGCAGCCCTCACCATGTGGTTGACAACAAAACCAAAACCGCAGGCGACTGCATGCGGATAAGGAGTCACGACCATAACCATGGTCGTGACAGACGTTGTTCATCCCATAGTCCTGGTGACTGACAAATAAAGTGGCTTCCTCAAAGGGAATGAGCAAACAGCAGGTGTCACGCATGAGCTGCCCCTGGCTAACATCGAAGTTTCACAGGGGAGTACCTCTGTCCTCCTGTATCATCAAGAAATCGTTTATGGCCTTTCTCTGTTCATATGATTGGTCCAACATATGGAGAGAGGAATTCAAACGGGTGGAAATGTCGCATATCAGCCTATGTTGGGGGACGCTGCTGCTCAAGGAGGGTGTGTTTTGCGGTGTACGAGTGGCTGAAGTGCATGCAAAGTTTCCTGGCCATTTTCAGGATATCTTGCAGATGGGGTGAAGCCTTCAGGAACCGCTTTACAACCAGATTGAACGCATGCGCCATACAGGGCGCATGGCTTAGCCCTTCTTGACGAAGCACCAACATCTTGTTCTTCCCGTTGTCGGTGACCTTGGTTTCGATTTTGAGTTGTCGAGGAGAAAGCCAGGATTTGATTCCTTGATGAAGGACGCAGAGCAGTTCCTCCTCTGTGTGACTCCGTTCTCCCAGGCAAACTAGGTGCAGAACAGCGTGACACCACCGTGCCTTGCACATGTGGTATGCTGAAGGAACACTGTGAATTGTCCCTGCAGTGGAGGCTGAGGACACGGTGGAGGATGAGGAGGCAAAGGCGGACATTGTCGCAGGACCAATGGTGTGAGAACGTGGAGGCGGAAGCGGCGTCACCTGGCCAAGTTGCTGGTGTGGCTGGGCAGAAACCACATTCACATTTACCCAGTGGGCCGTAAAAGACATATATTGCCCTTAACCTTAGTTACAGCTCCACACGTTGGCCTTGCCGTGCACTTTGGCAGACACCGACAGGCTCAAGGACTGGCCCACCTTCCGTTCTACATATATGTGCAGGGCTGGTACTGCCTTTTTGGCAAAGAAATGACGTCTTGGGACTCTCCACCTCGGCTCAAGCCATCAGTTCTCTGAAAGGTGCAGAGTTTACCACTTGGAAAGGGAGGGACTGCACCAGCAACTTGACCAGGAGCACGTTCAGCTTCTGCGCCGTTGGATGAGTGCAAGCATACTGTTGTCTCTTGGCAATCACTTCGGTAATTGATTGCTGATGGAATGACTGATGAGGAGTAGGAGGACGAGGAGCAAGATCATCCGGAAAAGTAGATGAAGGGAAGGACAGACAGCTCCTTTTGGCTGAGGTGGTGGAGCCGTGATTGCATTAAATTGGGTGCGTGCCACTGGGTGATGCAGTGGTTGCTGCGGCATGCTGGACCACTACATCGGAGCCACAGTTTTCCCAGGCCACTTTATGGTGATGCTGCATGTGTTGATGCAAGGCCATGGTGCCAAAATTGGCAACCTGGCCACGCTTCAACTTCTGCCCACAAATTCGGAAAATAGCCATGTTCACCTCCTCTGGTCGCCGAACAAAAAATTGCCACACCGCTGTTGTGCCTTTTCATAGGTAAATGCATTGATATCCAATTTATTCTAGTCAAGATGTATGTTTATTGCCTTTAAGAGCCATGCTCGACTATAGTTACAATTTTGTATATCTTGAGTAGGCCAAAGTAAGGTCGTACAAAGGTTTCTGCTTTTTAGTGTTATTCTTCTCATGAATGTACCAGTCTGAGAAGAATCCTCCTTGTCTACTTATAAATTTATGACGGGAGATAAAGATAAGCTCTATGCAGCTGGTGATAATTACCTATACAATTAGGTATTTATTAATGAAGCAAAATATATAAAATGTATGTATTCATTTAATGAACCTTAGTTAGTCCTTAGCATAAAACAATCAGTAGGACATATATATATATATATATATATATATATATATATATATATATATGTATATATTATTTTATAATATATGGTTGTATGTTATGAAGACAAAATGCATCCAGTATATTATATATGTTTCTCATTAGGAGAATCTTTGTCTCTAAAAAAGTGTCTTTAAAGATGTGTGTTTTGTAACAATTGAATCACATCTTTGGTATGACAGGAGGTACTGATTTCTCTGTGAGAAAACAAGGCCATTCATATCATTATGGTCCATAAATCAACAATGTGAGAAACATTCAGAGAGACGCCTAGAGGTCTGTCTCTAATTACTACAAGTGTCTGAATTAATCCCTATAGCTTTGAATTAAAGCTTCTAAGGTCAAATATATAGAATATGTTTTATTCAGACTTACATAAGTTAACCATTTATACTATGATGCAAATAGCTTACACAGCAGTGCCACCTAGGTATGAGTAGGTGGCATTACAACAGTGGCAAAAGTGCATTCTGGGTAAGGTTATGATGTCATATTCCTTATCAATAGTCACACCCATCCGACAATGATTGGAAAGTTCCAAACTAGGAAGGTGTGTCTAACTGATAAGTTTTTGGTCATAAACCACACAAAGAGAAGAAAGGAGACAAGTAAAGCTCTCTAGATGGGTCTATCAAGATGAAAGCCATGGTGAGATGCGCTATGATGGACCACCCAGCTTTCCTAGGAGCAGAAGTGAGATTCCTACTAGGACTTGGTAAGAGATACAGAAAATGATATTTTATTTTATTAAGACTAATTTGATAGTGTGGGTGAAATTATACCATCTAGATTGGCAAATAAATAAATTTATTAATTTATTAATCATCTCCATATTGAGATGTAGTCTTATGATATTGTGAGGCTTCATTCTACCTGCAGAAGAATCAAGACTCATAATCTAGCAAAGTATTAAATGATTGCTTATTTATATACTGTATATTGATAGAACATTTTTTGCCAAGCTAAGTGATGGATTCCCACAGGAAAGACTTGTTTCAAGTCCTTCCCATTTAAGATATGGTCTAGCAAGATCCTAGATCCCTGTTATTAGTCTTAATATTCTTACCAAAGTTATAAGTGTGAAAATAGTCCAGGATGGGGTGGAAGGATACAGTTATCTCTTCTAAGTTATATTCTGGGATGGATTTGTCCATGCCTGAAGTCATGTGATGTATAGTTGGTTAGAAGGGGCAGAATGTATTTAGCATTCTATATTGATGTCTAGGATTAGACATGCCCATCTTGATATCATGAGGTTTTCTCTGAACAGAAGCAATGTATATAACTTATGTTCCTACTTTGATATCCTAACCTAATAATAGCTTGGTTATAATGTGACAAGTTATTTCCACTCACATGTATTGTTAAGCTTGTAATGCTTTATATCAATGTTATATACAGTCAGGTCCATAAATATTGGGACATCAACACAATTCTAAAATTTTTGGTTCTATACACCACCACAATAGATTTGAAATAATACAAACAAGATGTGCTTTAACTGCAGACTGTCAGCTTTAATTTGAGGGTATTTACATCCAAATCAGGTGAACGGTGTAGGAATTACAACAGTTTGCATATGTGCCTCCCACTTGTTAAGGGACTAAAAGTGATGGGACAGAATAATAATCATAAATCAAACTTTCACTTTTTAATACTTGGTTGCAAATCCTTTGCAGTCAATTACAGCCTGAAGTCTAGAACGCATAGACATCACCAGACGCTGGGTTTCATTCCTGGTGATGCTCTGCCAGGCTTCTACTGCAACTGTCTTCAGTTCCCGCTTGTTCTTGGGCATTTTCCCTTAAGTTTTGTCTTCAGCAAGAGAAATGCATGCTCAATCGGATTTAGGTCAGGTGATTGACTTGGCCATTGCATAACATTCCACTTCTTTCCCTTAAAAAACTCTTTGGTTGCTTTTGCAGTATGCTTTGGGTCATTGTCCATCTGCACTGTGAAGCGCCGTCCATTGAGTTCTGAATATGAGCAGATAATATTGCCTGAAACACTTCAGAATTCATCCTGCTGCTTTTGTCAGCAGTCACATCATCAATAAATACAAGAGAACCAGTTCCATTGGCAGCCATACATGCCCACGCCATGACACTGCCATCACCATGCTTCACTGATGAGGTGGTATGCTTAGGATCATGAGCAGTTCCTTTTCTTTTCCATACTCTTCTCTTCCCATCACTCTGATACAAGTTGATCTTGGTCTCATCTGTCCATAGGATGTTGTTCCAGAACTGTGGAGGCTTTTTTAGATGTCGTTTGGCAAACTCTATTCTGGCCTTCCTGTTTTTGAGGCTCACCAATGGTTTACATCTTATGTAAACCCTCTGGTGAAGTCTTCTCTTGATTGCTGACTTTGACACACATACACCTACCTCCTGGAGAGTATTCTTCATCTGGCCAAATGTTGTGAAGGGTGTTTTCTTCTTCAGGGAAAGGATTCTTCGGTCATCCACCACAGTTGTTTTCCTTGGTCTTACGGGTCTTTTGGTGTTGCTGAGCTCACCGGTGCGTTCCTTCTTTTTAAGAGTGTTCCAAACAGTTGTTTTGGCCATGCCTAATGTTTTTGCTATCTCTCTGATGGGTTTGTTTTGTTTTTTCAGCCTAATGATGGCTTACTTTATTGATAGTGACAGCTCTTTGGATCTCATCTTGAGAGTTGACAGCAACAGATTCAAAATGCAAATAGCACACTTGAAATGAACTCTGGACCTTTTATCTGCTCATTGTAATTGGGATAATGAGGGAATTACACACACCTGAGAAGCCAATTGTCCCATTACTTTTGGTCCCTTGACAAGTGGGAGGCATATATGCAAACTGTTGTAATTCCTACACCGTTCACCTGATTTGGATGTAAATACCCTTAAATTAAAGCTGACAGTCTGCAGTTAAAGCACATCTTGTTCGTTTTATTTCAAATCCATTGTGGTGGTGTATAGAGCCAAACATTTTAGAATTGTGTTGATGTCCCAATACTTATGGACCCGACTGTATGTTTAAAAGAGCTAAAAATATAAAATTGGATTAAAAACCATGGCTAACGAAATCCCCCCTCTTGAAAAAAACTCCAATGATAATAGTTGAAATTCGATAACACTTGGTCGCAACTGGTGTTGAATTCCTCCGAGACTCCAACAATTATTTATTTACCGGACAGAAAAGAACAAGTAAGTATGTGGCTGGAGGTATATTACACGGTCATTGGATATCAATTTTACAGCAGGCCAGTGGACAACAGGCCCCAAAAATTATGCATTCACCAGACAGAAAAGAACAAGTAAGTAAGTATGTGGCTTGAGGTAGATTACACGGTCATTGGAAATCAATTTTACAGCAGGCCAGTGGACTACAGGCACCAAAAATTATGCATTCACCGGACAGAAAAAATTGATAATGTGGCTGGAGGTACATTAGGCGTTCACCGTATAACAATTTGACTGTTGGCCATTTGGATTACAGGCCCCAAAAATGCATTCGCCGTACATAAAAGATCAGTGATTATATACATATTTTTTAAAAGAACTAAAAATATAAAATTGGATCAAAAACATGGCTAAGGAAATCCCCCCTCTTAAAGAAATCCCTAATGATAATAGTTGAAACACGTGGTCATCACAGGTATTGAATTCCTCCGAGGCCCAAAACATTAGGCATTCAACATACAGAAAAGGCCTTTTATGCCTCAATATTTACAAAAGACAGGGACCATTCTTTGTTCTTGGTGTTGTAGGATATGTATGGGCTGGCATGAGAAAATTTAATTAAACGTGGTCGTCACAGGTGTTGAATTCCTCAGAGATCCATGCCTAATTCATTTTTAGAAATGTCAGGTAGTCCACACTGTCGTGAGCTAGACGATTGCACTTATCAGTCACAATCCCCCCTGCTGCGCTGAACGTCCTTTCGGACAGGACACTGGACAAGGGGCAAGCCAACAGTTCCATGGCAAATTGTGCCAGCACTGGCCACAGGTCAAGCCTGTACACCCAGTAATCCAGGGGTTCCTCGCTTCTCATAGAGTCCACATCGGCCATTAACCCGATGTAGTCAGATACCTGTCGGTCTAGGCGTTCCCTGAGGCTGGATCCGGAGGGCGGCTGTCGATGGGTTGGCTGCAAAAATGATCTTATACCCAAAGTGATTATCACAACTGTGATGCTGGTAACATGTCCGCCATTTTGTGTTTGTACCGGGGGTCTAAGTACGTTGCCACCCAGTACTGGTCCTTGGCCTTTATGCTTTTTATACGGGGGTCCCTCTTCAAACACTGGAGCATGAAGGCCCCCATTTGCACTAAAGTGGACGCGGTGGAGTGGCCTGGCTACTGCTCATCATCCAGGATAATGTCATCCTCGGTCTCCTTCCCTCCAGCCACGGACAACACCAGGGATCCCGGAAAAGTTTAAAGCATGCTCTTCTTGCTCCTCCTTCCCCCAGCCACCATCCTCCTCTGACTCCTCTTCAGACTCCTGCTGACTTGTCTCAGATGGAGTGGACCCCCCTGGGAATTCATCCAGCATTGCGACTTTCTCATCTTCCTGCTCCTGCTCCTCGGCGGCTTGATCAATGACACGATGCAATGCACACTCCAGAAAGAAGGCGTAAGGTACAATGTCACTGATGGCACCCTGGCTGTGACTGACCAGTTTGGCGATATTATCAAATGACCGCAGAAGTCTGCATGCGTCGCGCATGAGCAGTTACTGGCGCGGTGAAAAAAAAACAAGCTCCCAGAACCTGTCCTGCCTCAGAGTTCGTACAGGTAGTTGTTAACTGCACGTTTCTGCTGGAGCAGCTTATCAAGCATATACAAGGTGGAATTCCAGCACGTCAGGCAGTCACAAATCAGACGTCTGACAGGCAGGTGGTGTCGCCGCTGAACGTCAGCAAGGCAAGCCATGGCCGTGTAAGATCTTCTAAAATGGCCAGAGATTTTCCTGGCCTGCTGCAAGATGTCCTAGACTGCGGGGTATTTGGCAACGAATCACTGCATGACTAAGTTCAGGACTTGTGTCATGCATAGCACGTGTGTCATTTTGCACTGTTGCAGCACACTCAGCAGATTGGCACCGTTGTCGCACACCACTTTACCAACTGTCAAATTGAGTGGGGTTAGCCACTGATCGGCCTGTGACCGCAGAGCTGAAAGGAGGACTGGTGTGGCTCTTGGCTTCCAGGCACAACAGCCGCAGCACAGCATGGCAACGTCTCACCTGGCACGTCGCACAGGTCTGCGACTAAAAAGCTATTTGATTATTTTCATCTAATTTCCATGTATTTTGGTGTGTTGAAAACAAATCATTTATTAAAAAAACTCCTAGATGTCATGATTTGCCACAAAAAGCAAAATTGTCTTTAAATTTATAAAATTCTTTTAATTTTTTGTATTTTTTTATATTATGAGTTTTTAACCAAATTTAAAGTCCAAATTACTATTAATTAATTCACATAAGTGCATTTAAGATATAAAATGCCCCAAAAAAACTTAAAGGGGTTGTCCGAGTTCTGTAAAAAAAAATATAGCACTGTAAATCTGATGGTCAGCAATATATACATAAGCTAAGCAAGTTTTAGGGGGAAAAAAATGCTATTTCCTCATTTCCCTAGTTCTCTTCTTGGCCCTCTGTTGTTTGCAGGTAAACAATCTCAGCCCCTCCCCCCCCCCTGCAAAGAGGGTGAATACAAGTGCTGCTCTGAGTGACATGTCTGACTACTGGGATACTCAGCAGCATGCTGTATGTGTAAGCCTCAGCCCTGAGTCTGTGCTTCTAAAGGTAGAAGGAGTTCATCTTTCCTGAAGAATCCAGTGGGAGGGAGACACAGGGCAGATAGCAGCAGCTCCGGTCAGTGCAGGGGGGTGTGGCCATCACTGTGACGTCTCGTGTACAGACACAGAGCTGCTCTCTCCTGCAGTCCACACTTGTGCACGAATCATCATCAGGTTCCTGGTTCTAGGCTGTTCACACTTTTTCATTCCAGTTCGTGTTAGCCCGTCATTCTTCAACCGTTATGTTATGGCTCTGCGAAAGGGCATTAACTCGCCAGACAGTTTCTGTTATATCTATATACAGTGTTGAAGCAACATCAGAATATTACAGACTTTGTGAAAAAAGTATACTTTGCATACTTTGGACTAAAAATTTGTAGATCAAGATAAAGTTGAGCTGACCCTCTAAAACATTATGGGCGAGGGCCTGCTGCTGAGCTGACCCTCTAAAACATTAGGGGCGAGGGCCTGCTGCTGAGCTGACCCTCAAACATTAGGTGCGAGGGCCTGCAGTTGAGCTGACCTTATTAAAAAAATTAGAGTGGAAGGAATATATACAATCTGGATGAGGAGGAGGACGAGAAAACAAGATTCAATCATATACTCTTTTTGTGGTGGAAAAGGTGCATTGGAATACACTACAGTAGATTGAGTACATTATAAATGATAGATTGAAATTGCCTTTATGTTCATCATCAACTCAGCTCTCCTCTGGTGGAGTTGAGAAGTCAGGGGCAATCCAAGCCTTGTTCATTTTTATCTGAGTCAACCTGTCAGCATTGCTAGTGGACAAGCAGATACGCTTATCTGTTATAATGCCACCAGCAGCACTAAATACAGGCTCAGACAAAACTCTGGCGGCAGGGCAGGCCAGCACCTGCAAGTCGTAGAGCGCAAGTTCGTGCCACGTGTCCAGCTTGGACACCCGGTAGTTGTAAGGCACTGAGGGATAATTTTGGAAGCTGACACGGTCTGCTATGTATTCTTTCACCATCTTCCAAAACTTTTCCCTCCTTGTACCACTAGGCCGCGCTTCAGGGTGAGATTGCTGGCGGTGTGTCATGAAAGTGTCCCATGCCTTAAAGAGTGTTGCCCTGCCTTTGTTGGAACTGCTGTGTGTTCCCCTTGTCTCCCTTCCTCAGTTGCCTAAGGAAGTACGGACTCTGCCGCCAGCGTTGTCAGATGAAAAATTTTGGAGCAATTTTCCTACAAGGATCTTCTGGTATTGCATCATTTTGCTCGTCCTCTCCACCACAGGAATGAGAGATGAGAAGTTCTCTTTGTAGAGGGGGTCGAGAAGGGTGAACACCCAGTAATCCGTGTTATCTAAAATGCGTATAACGTAAGGGTCGCTGGAAAGGCAGCCTAACATGAAGTCAGCCTTGTGTGCCAGAGTACCAACAGGAAAGACGTTGATGTCGACATCAGGATGACTCTGCATCTCCTCATCCTCCTCCTCCTCTTCTGCCCATCCACGCTGAAAAGATGGAATTAAAGTTGCATGGGTACTACCCTCTGTAGCAGAGACAACTGTCTCCAACTCCTTCTCCTCTTCATGGTCCAATTCACGCTGAGAAGACGAACTGAGGGTGGGCTGGCTATCACCCTGTGTAATGTCCTCCCCCCGTTTCCTCGTCTGCCACATTCAGAGCGTCGTCCTTAAAGAATAACTGTCATTTATTTATTTATTTGCTAGTTCATTAGAGCTAGCCATGTATACCTGAGTTAGTCTGTCAACGATTGCCAAAAGATATGTTATTACCTTATAATAACAGCTTTCGTTAATGTCTCCTGTCCCTTTCCACTGCTCCCTTAAAAAAAAAACTCTTGCTATGGCTCATCTGTCTCCGGCTAGGAAGACAGAGGGGCGGTCCTTCACACTGCATGCCTGCATTAGGCTTCAGAGTGAGGAGGCGTGTCTCTCAGTAATCCAATCTGATTGGCTGGCAGGAAGCTGCTGGATACAGCAAGTTTATATGTGACCTGAGGGAATGCAGTTTTGGCCTTAGAGAACTGGCAGAGGAGCCATCTTGAGAAGATTCTCATAATGTAGGATTCAAAACAGCCGTAACTAAGTGGAAAACTCAAGGAAAACAGTGGTAAGTGAATAAACTAAAGTTTTCTTTATGCACAATGCTGCTGCAGAAGTAACATATGCTAAAAAATTTTAAATTTTTTTAATGAAAATATGACAGTTATCCTTTAATTGTGATCAGCAATCGTTTGAGTAGACACAGCAGTGGGATGGTTACGCTGATAATAGCGTCATCGCCACTAACCATCTGTGTGGATTCATCAAAGTTTTTTAAAACCTCACAGAGGTCTGACATCAATGCCCACTCCTCGCTTGTAAATAGTGGCAGTTGACTCGAAAGGCGACGACCATGTTGCAGCTGGTATTCTACAACTGGCCTCTGCTGCTCACAAAGCCTGGCCAACATGTGGAACGTAGAGTTCCAGCACGTGCTCACGTCGCACAACAGTCGGTGAGCTGGAAGCCGCAAGCGCTTCTGCAGCATTGACAGACCGGCTGAAGCTGTGGACGACTTGAGGAAATGGCCACACATGCGGCACGCCTTCACTAGTAGCTCTGGCAAATTGGGGTAGGTTTTGATAAACCGCTGAACCACTAAGTTTAAGACGTGGGCTAGGCATGGGATGTGTGTCAGGTTGCCGAGATCGAAAACCGCCATCACGTTACGGCCTTTTTCAGACACAACCAAGCCTGGTTGTAGGTTGAGTGGCGAGAGCCACAGCTCGGTTTGGTCCCTTATACCCTGCCACAGTTCTGCGGCGGTGTGTTTTTTGTCCCCTAAATAGATCAACTTCCCCACAGCCTGTTGACGCTTACCCACAGCAGTGCTACACTGCTTCCAGCTAGCGACTGATGGCTGACTGCTGCTAGGGGTGGAAGTGGAGGAGGAGGCGGCAGAGGAGGAGAAATGGAGGTTGGAGCCAGTAATGTAGCTGCTGGCGGAGACCCTGATGGACGTAGGGCCCGCAATCCTGTGTGTGGGTAGCACCTCTGCTATCCCAGGGTACGACTCACTCTTGGCCTCCACAACATTCACCCAGTGTGCGGTCAGGTAAATGTAGTGTCACTGGCCACCAGCACTTCTCATGCGAAGGTCCAGGTGCAGGGCGAGGGACATCCGGGCTTGGGGATTGTCCAGCAGTGCTTAACACAGGGGAGGAGGAGGCAGTGGTGTGACCCGCAGACCAAGATTGTGGACCCAGGCGTTCAGCCCAATTGTTAGGGTGCTTGGATGCTATGTGGCGGATCATGCTGGTGGTGGTGAGGTTGCTAGTGTTCACGGGTTGCAAACTAGCACTCTTTTGTCGTCTGCACTTCCCTCAAAATAGCTCCATACTGCGGAACACCTACCCATTGACAAGGTAGATTTACGCATGGGGGTGCTCGGTGTAGCGGTTGCGGGCCTGTTTGGTGTGGGCCGACTTCTCCCTTTTGCAACCCCACTGCCTCTTCTAGCCTGTTGCGGTGCTGCGGATCCCTCCCCCTCTGTACTGCTGTCCTCGCTCGGCTTTTCACCTTCCCATGTTGGGTCAGTGACCTCATCGTCAACCACATCCTCTTCCACTTCCTCACACTGCTCATCCTCCTGACTTGACCTAACCACAGCCTCAGTAATTGGTAACTGTGTCTCATCATCATCCACCTCGTGAAAGAATGATTGCCATTCACCACCGTCATCTTCTTGAGACTGTGAAGGCTCAAGAGGTTGGAAATCAGGGAATAATATCTCAGGTCCCTCTTCAAGCGTGCTGGGCGCAAGGGCCAAATGTAAAAGTGGCGCTGGAAAGAGCTCCTCGCAATATTCAAGTGTCGGATCACTCATTTGGCAAGCCTCTCCATGGTGGGAGGAAGGATGATCAGAAAGAGTATTCGGTTGACCAGACTCTTGGTTACAGAGACTGGACTTGGTGGAAGACAGGGTGGTGCTTAACCGACTGGAAGCATTATCTTCAGCAATCCAACCGACCAACTGTTCGCACTGGTCCGACTTGGACAGTGTTTTCCTGTGCCGCCCAGCTAAGTTAGACATGAAGCTAGGTACAGTGGATGTTTTATTCATTTTCTGGTGCACTGGCAGCAGGCACAGTTTCATTGCGGCTAGGGCCACGACCTCTGCGTGCACCATCAGCATCAAGCCCACTTCCGCGTACATTAGTGCTCGCCTTGTTCATTTTAATTGTTTTGCCACTAGCTGTGGCACAGATTGTTTTACAGTCCGCTAAAGAAACAGTTTTCTGATGCAGGACAGTATATGTCACAGAAACACACAGAATATGGACACTAGATTAGGCCCAAATATTAGGATTTTGCTCTAAAGACACTGTTTTCTGATGCAGGACAGTATATGTCACAGAAACACACAGAATATGGACACTAGATTAGGCCCAGATTTTTAGATTTTGCCCTAAAGATACTGTTTAATGATGCAGGATAGTATGTCATAGAAACACACAGAATATGGACACTATTTTAGGCCCAGATTATTGGAATCTGCGGTACAGACACTGTTTTCTGATGTAGTTTATATTTATATTTTTCACTATGTCTGCCCCTGACAACCACAAAATGTATTGAAGCGCAGATCACTGATTGCACCGTTGACAGCAAAAATGTGGATAGATTATGGGGGGAATAAAAGTGTTTTCTGTATTCTAATTTTTCCCTATATCTGGCCCTGACAACCACAAAATGTATTGAAGCACAGATCACACAATTCATGGATTGCACCGTTGACAGCAAAAATGTGGATAGATTATGGGGGGAAAAAAATTGTGTTTTCTGTATTCTAATTTTTTCCCTATATCTGGCCCTGACAACCACACAAAGTATTGCAGCGCAGATCTGACAACTCACGAATGACATAGTTTACAGCAAAAATGTGGATAGATTAGGGGGAAAAAACTTATTGTTTTCACTATTACCTATCTCTGCCCCTGACACACAGAAGGTATGACAAAGGCTCACAGCAGCCGAAACGCGTCACTTACCACATGTATGTGACCATTAAATTTACTTGAAATTACAATTAGAGCGAGTGCTGGTCCTTTCTATACAACACAGAAGGTATTGTCACAAGTCACTGCAGACACCCTCTATATAGAAAAAGAATCGCTATTTTGCAAAGTATGTAAAAAAAAAATTGAGAACTACTTTGCTAAAATAAATTGCTGCCAACCACACACAATAGTCCTTAAAAGGACTTTTGGGTCTTTGAAACGTTATTCACTTGAATAAAATACGATCACAATGTCCCTACACTGTCTGTCCTTTCCTAAGTGCAGCTCTCACTGACTCGCAATGAGCCAAACCCGCGTCATCGGGTGCTATCTAGCACCCGATGACACGTTCCGGCCAGCCAATCACTGTAAGGCCAGCAGCCAACATGGCTACTGGCATTACAGTGATGGCAGTACCTACCAGCAGGTTTATTGGCTGCTTAGCAGTCACGAAAAAGTGTGGGGAGGAGACGCGAGCATGACGCTCGAGCACAGGTGGTACTCGGCCGAGTACCGCCATGTGCCGAGCATAGCGATGCTCGAGCCAAACAAGTATTTGGCCGAGCATGCTCGCTCATCACTAATTGGTATATCACACCCCTGCCTCAATCAGTTTTTTGGGGGGGGCAACTGGTATATCACACCAGTTGAAATCATTTGTTCCAATAGCGTTTGTCACTCTGTGTGGCTGCAGTATCGCAGCAGAACCGCTCACCACTGCTGCACGATACAAATGCACTATTATATACTTTCTATGTTAGAAAGTATATTATAAATATATCACACCCCTCAGTAAGTCACACCTATCGATAGCACACCTATACCAGTCCTTAAAAGGACTTTTGTGGCCCTATTAGCTAGCGTTTAGTGTCCCTAACAGTCTGTCCCTGCTCCACACAGCAACCTCTCCCTACACTGTCAAAAGACTGAATGTAAAATGACGATAGGGGGTATGTCCATGTGCTGAAACATCTCAATTGGCTATCCTGTACCACCTGATGGATGTGCCATCATGGGTCAAAGTTCTTCACAATGTAAAAGAATATGGCGCCGGTGGACATCGCCATATGTTCGCCCGTTCGGCGAACCGCGAATGAGCAAAGTTTGCCGCAAAACAACCGCCGGGCGAACCGCTAGGCCATCTCTAATGCCCAAAAAGGAGGTTTTAATCTCTCTTAATGGTTTGGATTGGTATGCAAATGTTAATTTAGTGGGATGCATCAAGAGCAAAAGCTCTTTTGATGCCAAAAGCACAGGTTTTAAAATGTTCCCCAACCACCATCATTAAATAAAGGGATAGAAGGATGTGCTAAATTTCCTTTTCCGCTGACAGGCACAGAACAAAGATCGATTTGACCACAGTGCCTGCAATATTATCAACCACTGGCAAGAGGTGATCAAAGCGTTAAGAAACGAAATCACCCCCACTAGTGCCGCCCCCCCCCCCCCCCCCCCCCATTAAAATGTATAAAACAAAGTAAAAAAAAAAATTAACTAGACCTAACATTTTCCATTGGCAATATCATCCAATACTGAGCTGGACCACAAATATTCTACTTCCAGCAAAACAATTAGTTTGTTGAATACATAAGAACTTCCAGCATCTCTGATTGTGAAATAGATGCACTTTGTAAGAGCATAAGCCCTGATTTATGCCTTGTCCGTCTGAGACATTGGACAAGGCGATCTACATTGTCCTAGCAATAGTAATCAAGGCAAGAAATCATTAACTATTTTGGGCATTATTGTTATTTGTGGGCATTATTGCTTTAATCAATTGACACAACCAAGATAAGGGTTTTGGTCAGACCGATGCTATTGAAGTAGGCTAAACCCTAAAGTCCAAAAGAATAATCACAAAATGGGTAGCTTTATTAATACTTAACATTTATTTATTTATTTAAAAGTTAAAATAATAGGCCCTTGATGTATAGAAAAAATCTAGACTGAGTGCAATTGGGATATTGCATACAACTCTCTGTTGGCATGCCAACAGAGAGAGAAAAAATGGACCAAAAAAGGAGGAAGGGACAGATATATTGATAGGTTGAGAAGAGAGGATGCGTAGTAAGAGGGACACACTGCTGAGTCTCAGCCCTAGATGTCCCTTATCCTAACTCCTCAACACACTAAAGATCTATCCCAACCCTAGTTAGCCCTACCTAGACCTGGACTGCCCAGCTTTGTCCGAAAGATAGAATGTGGTCCCTATTTCTAGAGAATAGCATACCGGATCAGATAAAGGAGGCAGTATATAAAAGACTGACAAACAAAAATTATATATATATGTGTATATGAGAAAACCTATATACATTGCGATGAATGAGCTATATAGGTACAGTGCTCAGGGATCAATGGTAGGTCCTAAGTTGATAAAGAGCGTCCCATAAATACATATATGACACAACCTATACAATTTGTGATGAATAAACTCAATAGGTACAGTGCTCAGGGATCAATGGTAGGTCCCAAGTTGATAAAGAACGTCCCGACGCGTTTCCTTGAAGGTTAACAAATCTTCAGGGGACTACAACCTTTAAATGTATTGGTCACAAAATTTGACTGAATTGTATGTGTCACAAGTTCTGTCAAATATTTAAATTTCTGCAAGAGGTAGCTCTCAAGTATCCAGAGCAATAGCCACACTAATGATACACAGAAATATTGTCATTTCACCAGAAAGGACTCAAAGGACCCCCCCATGACCGCCTGAATTCAGGGTCATAGACACAATGGTTACCAAGTAGCTGGGTCTAGAGTCATTTCGGTTAAAAGACATTCAAACTAACACGTGACCACCTGTTTGAGGGTCACTAGTTTGATTCATCAATCAGCAAAAATAGTAAAGTGACTATCTGTTCAAAAGTCAATCATAAGACATGGTATAACAGATAGACCACCAGTTTAAATAAAATCCAGGTCTAAGACAATACAAATGACCTGAGTTGCACTCAGAGAAACTAAAGAAGCTGTCTCTCAAGCATTGAATCAGCTTTGCTGGTGTATTATCGCCCACCAGATGATGTTAAAAGGCAGTTCAATGCTATGTGCCAGAAAGCGCTTGTACAGCGATAAGGTTTGAGCACATGCAGTCAGCAAGGTACTTATCTGTACAGTCGTGATACACCAACTGTTCACAGAGGGGTGCGGGTGTCACGCCTCGGCATTCCGCGTATGGCAGCTGCAACGAGGGTGAGTTCGCGGCTCGTTTAAAAAGCCGTCCAGTTCCGCCCATTCTCCGCCCATTGACGTCATCTCGTCAGCTGATCGGGTCACGTGACAACAGCACGTGATAGTTTCCCGATCAGGTGACCCGGCCGGGATGGGAGGCGCTCGGCGAGTCATGCTGTCATAGCAACCGCAAACAGAACAGCCTTTATCACGGAGCAAAGACCTAGGCAGATCAGCTGTCAGTTCAGCGGCCGCAAAGGCCATAGCGCCGCCCCAAACCGCACAGGATTGACGTTACAACAGAGCGGATCTGTTTCAATGTGTCAGCGAAGTAGGTAGGCAAGACATCTCCACATGACACATTAAACAATAAATGAATACATCAGAGATCGATGATTCCTTGATCTCCGAATAGTATGTTTATTTAGAGCTCATATAGTTGGATTTCCTAATGACTGTTGTGATTTAAACTAGAAAATATACTTCCCCCACAGAAAGCAGCAGCAAATGCAGAGAACAAGAGGAAGAAAAGAGACAAGAAACAGGTAAGGATTGAAAAATGTACAGATTTTAAGAGTACACATAGATGAGTGGATCAATGGGCTTAAGGATCTATGTAACTGTTGAATGACAACTGTTCATTCAATCCCAAAGGAGCCACAGTTTGCAATTGGAAGATCCACCACGTCTCTCTCTGTAAAATCCTCCTGTCCCAATCGCCCCCTCGTCTTGGTTTTTGAACAATTTCAATTCCCATGAATTTTAGGCCAGATATATCGCCTCCATGCACAGTATTGATATGTGTGGCTAGGGGTGTGTCCCTGTCATTCCTGACATCACCCAGATGTTCCCCAACCCGACGGCGTAATTCACGGGTGGTCTTGCCCACATACTTGGCTCCGACGACCTGTTGGTAGTTTTCGCTGCAGTGGCTGCATAGCGTGCCCTCACATTACACAGGGACGCACATTTTGTGGTAGTGTCACTGGCAAGACGTACCAGATTAGACAATTTGTTAACTGCCGCTCAAGGGGCGTTATATATAAAGCTAACTGTATCTGTGGCCTTGAGTATGTGGGCAAGACCACCCGTGAATTACGCCGTCGGGTTGGGGAACATCTGGGCATGGGCGTAGCTATAGGGGGTGCAGAGGTAGCAGTCGCTACCGGGCCCAGGAGCCTGAGGGGGCCCAAAGACCCTTGTGCCACATAAGAAGACACACAATGCACTGAGGGAAGGGGGGCCCAAGCTGAACTCCTGCACCAGGGCCCATGAGCCGTTAGCTACGCCCCTGCATCTGGGTGATGTCAGGAATGACAGGGACACACCCCTAGCCACACATATCAATACTGTGCATGGAGGCGATATATCTGGCCTAAAATTCATGGGAATTGAAATTGTTCAAAAACCAAGACGAGGGGGCGATTGGGACAGGAGGATTTTACAGAGAGAGACGTGGTGGATCTTCCAATTGCAAACTGTGGCTCCTTTGGGATTGAATGAACAGTTGTCATTCAACAGTTACATAGATCCTTAAGCCCATTGATCCACTCATCTATGTGTACTCTTAAAATCTGTACATTTTTCAATCCTTACCTGTTTCTTGTCTCTTTTCTTCCTCTTGTTCTCTGCATTTGCTGCTGCTTTCTGTGGTGGAAGTATATTTTCTAGTTTAAATCACAACAGTCATTAGGAAATCCAACTATATGAGCTCTAAATAAACATACTATTCGGAGATCAAGGAATCATCGATCTCTGATGTATTCATTTATTGTTTAATGTGTCATGTGGAGATGTCTTGCCTACCTACTTCGCTGACACATTGAAACAGATCCGCTCTGTTGTAACGTCAATCCTGTGCGGTTTGGGGCGGCGCTATGGCCTTTGCGGCCGCTGGACTGACAGCTGATCTGCCTAGGTCTTTGCTCCGTGATAAAGGCTGTTCTGTTTGCGGTTGCTATGACAGCATGACTCGCCGAGCGCCTCCCATCCCGGCCGGGTCACCTGATCGGGAAACTATCACGTGCTGTTGTCACGTGACCCGATCAGCTGACGAGATGACGTCAATGGGCGGAGAATGGGCGGAACTGGACGGCTTTTTAAACGAGCCGCGAACTCACCCTCGTTGCAGCTGCCATACGCGGAATGCCGAGGCGTGACACCCGCACCCCTCTGTGAACAGTTGGTGTATCACGACTGTACAGATAAGTACCTTGCTGACTGCATGTGCTCAAACCTTATCGCTGTACAAGCGCTTTCTGGCACATAGCATTGAACTGCCTTTTAACATCATCTGGTGGGCGATAATACACCAGCAAAGCTGATTCAATGCTTGAGAGACAGCTTCTTTAGTTTCTCTGAGTGCAACTCAGGTCATTTGTATTGTCTTAGACCTGGATTTTATTTAAACTGGTGGTCTATCTGTTATACCATGTCTTATGATTGACTTTTGAACAGATAGTCACTTTACTATTTTTGCTGATTGATGAATCAAACTAGTGACCCTCAAACAGGTGGTCACGTGTTAGTTTGAATGTCTTTTAACCGAAATGACTCTAGACCCAGCTACTTGGTAACCATTGTGTCTATGACCCTGAATTCAGGCGGTCATGGGGGGGTCCTTTGAGTCCTTTCTGGTGAAATGACAATATTTCTGTGTATCATTAGTGTGGCTATTGCTCTGGATACTTGAGAGCTACCTCTTGCAGAAATTTAAATATTTGACAGAACTTGTGACACATACAATTCAGTCAAATTTTGTGACCAATACATTTAAAAGGTTGTAGTCCCCTGAAGATTTGTTAACCTTCAAGGAAACGCGTCGGGACGTTCTTTATCAACTTGGGACCTACCATTGATCCCTGAGCACTGTACCTATTGAGTTTATTCATCACAAATTTTATAGGTTGTGTCATATATGTATTTATGGGACGCTCTTTATCAACTTAGGACCTACCATTGATCCCTGAGCACTGTACCTATATAGCTCATTCATCGCAATGTATATAGGTTTTCTCATATACACATATATATATAATTTTTGTTTGTCAGTCTTTTATATACTGCCCTCCTTTATCTGATCCGGTATGCTATTCTCTAGAAATAGGGACCACATTCTATCTTTCGGACAAAGCTGGGCAGTCCAGGTCTAGGTAGGGCTAACTAGGGTTGGGATAGATCTTTAGTGTGTTGAGGAGTTAGGATAAGGGACATCTAGGGCTGAGACTCAGCAGTGTGTCCCTCTTACTACGCATCCTCTCTTCTCAACCTATCAATATATCTGTCCCTTCCTCCTTTTTTGGTCCATTTTTTCTCTCTCTGTTGGCATGCCAACAGAGAGTTGTATGCAATATCCCAATTGCACTCAGTCTAGATTTTTTCTATACATCAAGGGCCTATTATTTTAACTTTTAAATAAATAAATGTTAAGTATTAATAAAGCTACCCATTTTGTGATTATTCCATTATTGCTTTAAGAAGCAACATGAGAGTACAATCACTATTTTAAAGAGTCACTGTACTTTCACACAATTTTATTTCATTTAATAGAGGATGGTATAACTAGCGCATTTCTAAATTACTTCATTTAAAAACAAAATCTACCTGTATCCACCTGAAAAGATGTAGAGCCATGGCCACTAGGGGTCTCACTTCCACCTAACTTGCAGTCCACTGTCTGTTGTCAGGCAAGAGAGGAATTGGGGGATGGGGGGGTCAGAGCTAACTAAGGTCATGAGCAGTGTTGAGCGAACCCGAACGGTAAAGTTCGGGTCCGTTCCGAACTTTGCGAGTTCGGGTACCTGGACACAAACCCGAACTTTGCCAGAAAAGTTTGGGTTCGAGTTCGGTGTTCAGGCATTTAATAAAGCTTTTGAAAGGCTGCAGGGCAGCCAATCAACATGCTTTTAAGCTGTGGGCACTTAGAAGCCATCACAGCCATGTCTAGTAATGGCATGGCTGTGATTGGCCGATGCATCATGTGACCCAGCCTCTATACAAGCTGGATCACGTGTAGCACCGCCCATCAGCTCTGAGTAGTGCAGGGACAGGAAGCAGGCAGCTGAAGTGAGGGAGAGTGTTAGGAATCTGGCTATTTGTTTTGTGGTGACCTATAAGGATTTTTTGTGGGTGAAATACACCAGCTTTGCACCCCTGACACAGAAATATAATACTAAATCTGGCTGTTAATTCTGTGCGTGACCTATAGCGATTTTTTGTGGGTGGTTTTGTTTGTACCCCTGACACAAAAATATAATAGTTAATCTGTCTGTTAGTTCGATGGGTGACATATACCCATTTATGGTGTGAATTACACCTGTACTGCATACATGACAGGGAAATTAATATAGTTAATCTGTCTGTTAGTTTGGACAAAACACAGGTGCCAACTGCTGCGGCTTTCTGCCGTGTGCAGACCGGCAAGGAGGGCAGCGGTGAAGAGTGGGTGGAAGATGATGTGGAGGATGATGAGGTCCTAGACCCCACATGGAATCAAGGTTATGCGAGTGACGTGTGCAGTTCGGAGGAAGAGGTGGTGGTCACACAGCGCCAGCTGCACAGCAAAAGAGGGAGCAGTGTGCAACAGCAGAGTAACCATCCCGCAGCCAGTATGCCTGCTACTGTCCCACCAGGGACTGAGCACACCAAAGCCAGCTCCAAGGAGTTCCCTAGCGTGATAGTTCTTCAGACAATGTGCTGACGACAAGACACGAGTGGTTTGCATGCTGTGTAATCAGAGACTGAAGCGAGGTATAAGGCCCCTTTCACATGGGCGAGTTTTCCGCGCGGGTGCAATGCGTGAGTTGAATGCATTGCACCCGCACTGAATTCGGACCCATTCATTTCTATGGGGCTGTGCACACGAGCGGTGATTTTCATGCATCACTTGTGCGTTGCGTGAAAATCGCAGCAAGCTCTATTTTGTGCGTTTTTCACACAACGCAGGCCCCATAGAAGTGAATGGGGTTGCGTGAAAATCGCGAGCATCCATAAGCAAGTGCGGATGCGGTGCGATTTTCACGCACGGTTGCTAGGAGACGATCGAGATGGGGACCCGATCTTTATTATTTTCCCTTATAACATGGTTATAAGGGAAAATAATAGCATTCTGAATACAGAATGCATAGTACAATAGGAGGGGTTAAAAAAAAAAAATTTTTATTAAATGTAACTCACCTTAATCCACTTGTTCACGCAGCCGGCATCTCTTCTGTCTTCATCTGTGAGGAAAATGACCTTTGATGGTCATGTGATGGACCGTGTGATGAACGCAGTGACATCATCAAAGGTCCTATTCCTCAAAGAAGAAGACAGAAGAGATGCCGGCTGCGTGAACAAGTGGATTAAGGTGAGTTAAATATTTTTTACATTTTTTTTTTAACCCCTACAGCCCTATTTTACTTAGCATTCTGTCTTCAGAATGCTATTATTTTCCCTTATAACCATGTTATAAGGGAAAATAATACAATGTACACAACCTTGAACCCAAACCTGAACTTCTGTGAAGAAGTTTGGGTCTGGGTACCACAGTCAGTTTTTTATCACGCGCGTGCAAAACGCATTGCACCCGCGCGATAAAAACTGAACAACAGAACGCAATCGCAGTCAAAACTGACTGCAATTGGGTACCTACTCGCGCGGGTTTGCCACAACGCATCCGGACCTTATCCGGACACACTCGTGTGAAAGAGGCCAAAATGTTCTAAACCTGAGCACCACCTGCATGACCAGGCATCTAAATGCAAAGCACGAGCTGCAGTGGAGTACACACCTGAAAAACGACAAAAGATCTCAGGCTCCTCTTGCTCCCTCTTCTGCTGCGGTCTCGGCCTCTTCCTCCCCCTCTGGAGTGACAGTGGCACCTGCCACCCCGCAAACAATGGATGTGGCAGCAACACTACCACCACCACCACCGTCACCCAGCATGTCCACACAGGCTCGGACTGGCCCACAGGGGTACAGGGGAATCCCCCGGTGGGCCCCTGAGCAAGGTGGGCCCCTAGTCTCCCACCCCCAGCACAAGTGGCACATAACACGTTAGATTTAGTACACTACATACATATATTCAATGTACAGCACCTCAACCAGCTTATGCTCATATAAAAAACTTGTTAGATTATTTATTATATTTGAATGTATCCATACGGTGGGCCCCCCAAAAATTTTTTTTACTGGTGATCCATAGGTACCCCAGTCCGACACTGTGTCCACACTGTCCCATGAAAGCGTTCAGCTGTCCATCCCTCAAACACTGGAGAGAAAGAGGAAGTACCCCCCTACCCACCCACGATCTCTGGCCCTGATTGCCAGCATTTCAAAATTCCTGGCCTTTGAAATGCTGTCATTCCGTCTGTTGGAGACAGAGACTTTTAAAAACCTTATGGCGGTGGCTGTCCCACAGTACGTGGTTCCCAGCGGCCACTACTTTTCCAGGCAAGCCATCCCTGCCCTGCATAACCAAGTGGCTAACAAAATCAGGTGTGCACTGCGCAACGCCATCTGTGGCAGGATCCACATAACTAACGATACGTGGACGGGCAGGGACGTTATATCTCCCTAACTGCACACCGAGTAAATGCAGTGGCGGCTGGGCCTGATGCGGATAGCAGTTTGGCGCATGTCCTACCGCCACCGAAGATTGCAGAACATTTCTTGTTGCCTCCTCCTCCGCTTGCTCCTCTACTGACTCCTCATCTGGTCAGGATAACACCTTCACCACCAACTTCAGCACAGCCAGGGTGAAACGACAGCAGGCTGTTTTGAAACTCATCTGTTTGGGGGACAAACCCCACACCGCGCAGGAGCTGTGGACAGGCATGGAACAACAGACCGATAAGTGGTTGGTGCTGCTGAGCCTTAAGCCTGGCCTGGTGGTGTGCGATAATGGGCGAAATCTCATAGCAGCTCTGGGGCTAGCCGGTTTGACGCACATCCCTTGCCTGGCGCATGTGCTGAATTTGGTGGTGAAGATGTTATCCTGACCGGAGGAGGAGGCAACAGGAGGCAACAAGGAATGTCCTGCAATCCTCGGTGGCGGTAGGACATGCGCCAAACTGCTATCCGCCTCAGGCCCAGCCGCCACTGCATTTACCTGGTGTGCAGTTAGGGAGATGTAATGTCCCTGTCCGTGCTTACTGGTCCACGTATCGTTAGTTATGTGGATCATGCCACAGATGGCGTTGCGCAGTGCACACCTGATTTTGTTAGCAACTTGGTTAAGCAGGGCAGGGATGGCTCGCCTGGAAAAGTAGTGGCCGCTGGGAACCACGTACTGTGAGACAGCCACCGCCATAAGGTTTTTAAAAGTCTCTGTCTCCAACAGACGGAATGACAGCATTTCAAAGGCCAGGAATTTTGAAATGCTGGCAATCAGGGCCAGAGATCGTGGGTGGGTAGGGGGGTACTTCCTCTTTCTCTCCAGTGTTTGGGGGATGGACAGCTGAACGCTTCTATGGGACAGTGTGGACATGCTGGGTGACTGTGGTGGAGGTGGTGGTGTTGCTGCCACATCCATTGTTTGCGGGGTGGCAGGTGATTCCTGAAAAATTACCCCGATATGTCAGAGCTGCTGCAGAAAGTGCGGGCTGCCTGTGTGCGCTTTCAGCGTTCTCACCCTGCTGCTGCTCGCCTGTCTGCGCTGCAGTGTAACTTTGGCCTTCCCACTCACCGCCTCATATGCGACGTGCCCACAAGGTGGAACTCCACCTTGCACATGCTGAAGAGACTGTGCGAGCAGCAGCAGGTGATAGTGGTTTCAGCTGCAGCACACACGGGTGAGTCACTCTGCAGAACAGCACCACTTTACCATCAATGAGTGGGCCTCCACGTGTGTGCCATAATGCGCTGTTTCGAGTACTTCCAACATGGCCAGTGCTGATGACCCAGTCCTCAGCGTTACTATCTCACTTATATGTCTCCTTGAAAAAACACTTCAGGCGATGATGGAAGAGGATGTGGCACAGGAGGAGGAGGAAGAGGGATAATTTCCACGGTTATCAGGCCAGTCACTCACAAGTGGCTCGGAGGGTGGGTTCCTGCACCAACAGAGGCCAGGTACACAACTGTCCAGCCAGGGCCCAGTTCTGCAGGATGAGGAGGAGCAACTGTGTTCACAGCAGGGTGGCACCCAAAGCAGCTTATGGGCATCAATGGAGCATGTCTGGGGGATACAGAGGACACAGACGATACACCTCCCACAGAGGACAGCTTTGGGGAAGCCTCTGGGCAGCCTGGCACACATGAGCGACTACATGCTGCAGTGCCTGCACAATGACCGCCAAGTTGCCCACATTCTAACCAGTGCTGATTACTGGGTGGCCACCCTGCTGGATCCCCGCTACAAAGACAATGTGCTGTCCTTAATTCCGTCACTGGAGCGTGATCGCAAGATGCCCGAGTACAAGCGCACGCTGGTAGACGCGCTGCTGATGGCATTCACACCTGATAGCGGTGGTTCAGTGGAAGCACAAGGCGAAGGCAGAGGAGGAAGAAGTCGCCAACGCAGCTTGGGCACCGCCAGCACCTCAGAAGGGAGGGTTAGCATGGCCGAAATGTGGAAAAAACTGTGTCAGCACGCCCTAACAACCAGCACCACCAGCTGATATGGAACATCTTAGCAGGAGGCAGAATTTCAGCATCATGGTGGAACAGTACGTGTGCAGATGCCTACACGTAGTGACTGATGGGTCTGCCCCATTCAACTTCTGGGTCTCCAAATTGAACACATGGCCTGAGCTTTCCCTTTATGCCTTGGAGGTGCTGGCCTGCCCTGCAGCCAATGTATTGTCTGAACGTGTGTTTAGCACGTGGACAAGCTAGTGTTCATTAAAATGAACCAGGTATGGATCCCACAGGACTTGTCCGTACCTTGTGCTGAGTAGACAAGTATACCGGCCGCACCCAGCCATTGTTATACTCCAACACACTTTCTCTTTGCATTCTCTTTTCTATTTCCCAATGTTTTGGGGTCTTCACAAATTTATAACAAATAAAAAATAAATAAATAAAGGGAAAAAAAACAAACAGTGTTCCTCCTCCACCGCCGCTTCCACCTACACGTCCACGTCCACCGCCTTCTCAACCTCCTACTCCACTTTGACCCCTGCCTTCAAGTTCAAGATTATTTTTCCATTTTTTTCTATTCTATGTTATTTTAAGTCACTTCCCTATCCACATTTGTTTGCAGGTCAACTGTCCTGCTCTTACCCCCATTTTGCTTCCTTTTGCAGCCCTCTAGCCCTTACTACGACTATTTTACATCCATTTTAGTGCACCAAAGTTCAGGTCCCCATTGACTTCAATGGGGTTCGGGTTCGGGTCAAGTTCGGGTCCGGAACTCGACCTTTGACCTGGAGTTCGGTCGAACCCAGCGAACCCGAACATCCACAGGTCCGCTCATCCCTAGTCATGAGCCTGCTGAAACAATTACTTCAACACAGATTTACTTACGTAAGATTTTGTGCGGTGTCTTCAGTTAAGATGGCTGTGAGAGCCTCTACGCGAGCAAATGGATATGGTGAGTATTCTTTATTCAATTAAATTGTAATTTAAATTGGGTTCAATGATCGCCATTCCCCATCATTGCGCCTGCTACGTACAAAGAAATGCGCTTCATGACAAATTAATTCATCGCAAAACAAATTTCTTTGTGAAGTAGCCAAATCGAATTTTTAAAACTTCACTCATCTCTACCCATGATGTTAAAAAAAAAATTATTGTTTATGTATTATTGCTTTTTTATTCTAGGGAAGGTGGGGGTGATTTAAGTATTTAAAATGTTTTTTATATTTTAAAACTTTTACCTTTTTTTTTACCAGGCTACTGTATGCATTAGTTAGATTTATTTTAGCTTATACTGTAGTTCCATGCAATTTCGCAGTTCCAGTTATCCTATGTTTGACTACCACCTGCAGGCCTCCATAGGAACTGCAGCTCTAATATGCTAGGTCTCTTCAGAGAGACTAAGCACATTAGAATAAAGGATCGGTTCCCTGATTGCCTCACGCTTGTCCACGGCATCTAAAGAGTCAAATGCCTGCAATCAGAATTATTGCCAATTGCAGACATTAGCTGCAAACCTCTGCTGTTTAAAATGGCAGAGACCAGCCAGCCAGGGTGTCCGCTGTTCTCATGAGCGGGAACCATATTAAAAGACCTTTCCAGTACATGTACGACGCTTGGAGTCTAAGGGCTGTTTTACACGAGCGGATGCCGTGCGTGACATCCGCTCCGTGAATGACAGCCAAGACCCGATGCAGACTGCAGAAGCACGGAGCATTAACATGATTAATACGAAATCACAGTGAGATAAAGTTGTCACTGTGATTTCGTAGTAAAGAGGTCACAGAGAGGCACGGAGCATTATCAGTCATGTTAATGCTCCGTGCCTCTGCAGTCTGCATCGGGTCTTGGCTGTCATTCACGGAGCGGATGTCACTCACGGCATCCGCTCGTGTGAAACAGCCCTAAGAGTTAAAACACAAGAAAAACTACAAATATGTGGTAGTGTTGTAATTGTACTAACACAGAGATTGAAGAACACAGGTCAGTTTTATGGCATAGGGAAAGCTGTAAAAACAAAACACATAAGGCTACTTTCACACTAGCGGCAGGACGGATCCGGACTAAAAGTACTGCATGTCCGACTTTTTAGTCCGGCGGCCTCTCACCGCGAACTGCCGTGCTGCGCCAGAGCTCCTCCCCCGTCCCCATTATAGTCAATAGGGACGGAGCGGCGGTCCGGCGGCACGGCGAAATAGCGGCAGGACAGATCCGACAGGGTGAACAGCCTGTCGGATCCGTCCTGCCGCTAGTGTGAAAGTACCCTAAAACAGAACCAGAATTGCATTTTTTTCAATGCCGCCCCATTTGGAATTTTTATTTCAGCTTCCCACTACATTGTATGTCATAGTAAATGGTGCCATTAAAAAGTACAACTTGTCCCACAAAAGCAAGCTCTCATATGGCTAAGTGAATGTTAAAATAGAAAACTTTATGGCTCCGGGAAGGCAGGGAGTAAAAAGTGAAAATGCAAAAGTGGAAAATCGCAAAGGCCTTGAAAGGGTTAAAGCTAAACCTTTGTTACAATTTTTAATATGATGTCCCTAATGCCCTAATAAAACTATCTCTAGTATACTTTATTAATTGATTTTCTATTTTTATGACACTTTTACTTCCCTAAAGCGCACCATTCCCTGGTGTGCGTAAAACTCAGTTCTCCGGACAATGCTGACAGCTCAGCCGCAGCAACGCATTGAGTACAGGCAGGAACGCATATTGCATGGAGCTGCTCCACTCAGCTAGTCCTGGCATAGTGCATGGTTACAGGATACCCATGTGCTATGCCAAGATTTAGTAATCCTCCGAGGAGCACGGGCAGGAGTATTTGTATCCAGCAATCTCCTCCTCAGTATGGGGAGGAGTGATCCCTAATGCCATCGCTCTTCTCCATACTGACACTTTGTTTGCCGGCAGCACATATGCTGACGATTTTTGTGTCCACGTGAATGATTTATTACCCGATGAACAAGCTTTTTCCTTGTTCACCAGATAATCGGCGACAATAATATACAGACAGCTCATCGATAACGAGCGTTACTTCCTATGAACACTTGTCAGCATTGATCTGCCCGACAATTGGCTGGTGTAATACAGCCATCAGATTTTTAAAAAAGTTTATACACACCACTAGAGGGCAGCATCACCCTTTAGTTCGGGCCAGTTGGACATTTTTCCGTTATTAGTTTGTGCAATGCACAATTTACCGTAAATGAAAATAAAGGTCATCTTTCTGTCACAAATAAAATAAGGGTTCAGAAGTTGTTGCCCAGGACCCCAAGACCTCCCCAGTACTTGTAGGATGGAGCGGTGAACCTTTAGCTGTTTCTTATTTTTCACTAACTTGTTTAATGAGATTTTGTGATTGTGGAGAGGACGAGGTCTATGCAGGCTCAACATACATAGGTATATGCAGTTTTCACACCACCTGCTGGTCATTATAGAGAATTGCATCCTGAGAATTATACAGTAAAGCATTACCAATTGTCACTGAAGTTACCATACTAGTTTGTTCTAGGGCGACCATTGTAAGTTGAAAATAGTGTAGCCTTAAAATGTCAAATCAAAATAAGTAAAAACGAAGATTAAAGGGCATTTATGTTATATTCACAAGATATGCCATAAATGTTTGAACCTATGTGGAGAATGGGGATCCCTCGACCTGCTTGGTGATATGGCTGCTGTTTGTAACGTTAAGAGGAAGAGTGAAGGTGAGGCAGCCAAGCATTTGGAGTGCACTCCTTATTTACTTTTATTGGTGATGTAGAAACAGCCAAGGAACCAGGCTTTTCAGAAGTAATGGGTAGAGATGGCCTTGCGGTTCGCCCGGCGGTCGTTTCGCGGGGAACTTTGCTCGTTCGCTGTTCGCCGAACGGGCGAACATATGGCGATATTCGCTCCCGCCATATTATTTTACATTATGAAGAACTTTGACCCATGACACATCCATCAGGTGGTACAGGACAGCCAATTGAGACGTTTCAGCACATAGACACACACCCTACCTTATAAATAAACCCGATCTGGCCGCCATTTTACATTCAGTCTTTTGCCAGTGTAGGGAGAGGTTGCTGTGTGGAGCAGGGATAGGCTGTTAGGGACACTAAACGCTAGCTAATAGGGCCACAAAAGTCCTTTTAAGGACTGGTATAGGTGTGCTATCGATAGGTGTGACATACTGAGGGGTGTAATATTATAATGCAATTGTATTGTGCAGCAGTTGTGTGTGGTTCTGCTGCGATACTGCAGCTATACAGAGGGACAAAAGCTATTGGAACAAATAATTTCTACTGGTATAATTTACCAGTTGCCCCCTCCCCCCAAAAAAAAAAAAAAAGATTGAGGCAGGGGTGTTAAATACCAATAATATGATTTCTATATAGTGCATTTAGGTAGATCAGCATTTGTCTGCGGTTTTGCAGCGTTACCGCATTTACACCACTGGTGGATCCAGGGGGGGGGGGCAACGGGGCAACTGCTGCCCAGAAGTGGGGGGCGGCCGCGGGGCACAGGGAGATGAGCGCTTCCATTGTGGAAGCGCTCATCTCCATAATCATCTGTATCGCCGTCCTCAGGAGGATACAGATGCCTGTGCTGTTGTGCAGGGGAGGAAGAGGCGTGTCCCTTCCCCTTCCTCTGATAGGCTGCCGGCCTAGTGCCTGCAGCCTATCAGAGCCGTACAACGCGGGACACAGGCCAGAAAAGGCCTGCATCGCATCGCTGACATGGAGGTAAGTATAAGTGTTTTTTGTTTTTTTTATATGTACAATAGTTTTCCTGGCACATTGGAGGGGGGGGGGGGGGCTCTTGTAACTGGCACATTGGGGGGAGGCCTCTTGTTACTGGCACATTGGGGGGGGCCTCTTGTTACTGGCACATTGGGGGGGGCCTCTTGTTACTGGCACATTGGGGGGGGCCTCTTGTTACTGGCACATTGGGGGGGGCCTCTTGTTACTGGCACATTGGGGGGGGCCTCTTGTTACTGGCACATTGGGGGGGGGCCTCTTGTTACTGGCACATGATGGGGGGTGCTTATTACTGGCACATGATGGGGGGTGCTTATTACTGGCACATGATGGGGGGTGCTTATTACTGGCACATGATGGGGGGGTGCTTATTGCTGGCACATGATGGGGGGTGCTTATTGCTGGCACATGATGGGGGGTGCTTATTACTGGCACATGATGGGGGGGTGCTTATTACTGGCGCATGATGGGGGGTGCTTATTACTGGCACATGATTGAGGGGCATCTATGGGGGCACATTTTACTGGCACATGATTGGGGGCACTTATTACTGGCACATTATTGGTGGGCACTATAGGGGCATCTACTAAGGCCACAAAGAATGGGTATTTTATATGGGGGGCTCTGTACAGTAGCATTTTATACTGGGACACATTATGGTGGGTACCATGGCGAAGGGGTAGAGGAGTACTAAGGGGTCATCTCCTGGGGGCACTAAGAAGGGGTATTTTATACTTGCAAATTATGGGGGACACTGAGGGCATCTACTGGGGCACTATATATGGGGCATTTTATACTGGTACATTATGGGGGGCACTAGGAGGAAGGGGGGAGAGGAGCACTATGGGGGCATTTACTGGGGGCACTATATAGGGGTATTTTATACTGGCACATTATGGGGGCACTATGGGGACATTAGCTCACCTGGGGGCATTACAAGGGGGTATTTTTTGCACTGTGACATTATAAGGAGAATTATTTCTACTGGGGGGGCATTATTGTGGGCTTTATTACTCCCCCATGGTATGACCCCCTAGTAACAGCACCAGCATCTCCCTGCTCTGCTATCCCTCTGTCCCTTCTCCAAATCCTTATTATGAAATCTTTCTCATTAGGATAAAACACAACATCAGCTCCACCAAGACCCCCAGTGTTGAAGTGGTGTCCGAGATCCCCAAGGGCCAAGCCAAGTATTTGTAAGTTTTCATATAAATTTGTTACACACATATAGCATACACTGTGTAGTCTGTTCTATAAGCACCATTGTTTTGTGGCGGCAGACAGAAAATAATCTGGAAGTGCCCCTCCTGAGACCAGGCTTTGGATCCGCCGCTTATCTACACAGAGTGAAAAACACTATTTGAAGAAATAATTTCTACTGGTGTGATTTGCATTTGTTTGCGGTTTTGCTGCGTTACCTCATCTACACAAAGTGACAAACGCTATTGGAACCAATAATTTTTACTTGTGTGATTTACCAGTTGCCCCCCAAAAAAACTGATTGAAGCAGGGGTGTTATAAACCAATAATATACTTTCTATATAGTGCATTTAGGTAGTGCGGCATTTGTCTGTGGTTTTGCTGCGTTACCTCAGCTACACAGAGTGAAAAACACTATTTGAAGAAATAATTTCTATTGGTGTGATTAACCAGTTGCCCCCCCAAAAAAAACTGATTAAGGCAGAGGTTTGATATACCTTCTTCCACAAATACTGCTCTTCTATAGGGACTTTTGTCACAGGGTCATTTTGAAAATGACAGGCAGAGGAAGAGGCAGGCCATTCCGCAGGGGTGGTAGGGGTCGGGCAGGTGCACCAGGCCGGAGCCTAAGTGGGAAGTTGCAGAAGGTGCGTGCGATTACGTCAAAGGACACACCATACTTGGTTGAGTGGCTCACTCAGCCTTCCGCTTCTGCACTCTCCTCATCCTCTCTTTCTGCACCCTCTTCACTCTCTGCTGTGTGCACCCCCAAAGACTCCACCACCACCACCATATCCCCTCCGCTCGAGTCATAGGAATTATTTTCCTATCCATTACAAGACCTTACCAATGTGCAGCCATTATTGGCATCGGATCAGGAAGAGGAGGTACCAACGGTCGCCACCCAGCAGTCTGACTACAGTACCCAGATCAGCCCAAGGAGGGTGGTCCCCGCTGTTGCTGCCTACTCCGAGATCTCTAATGTCAGTGGTGGTGAAGTTGACGAATCCGATGATGACGTGTCAATGGACGTCACGTGGGTGCCCACAAGAGAGGAAGAGGAGGGGAGTTCAGAGGGAGAGACAGAGCAGCAGATAGGGAGGAGAAGGAGGAGAAGCAGGCAGAACTTACAGTGCTAAGGAGGCAAAAAGCAGACTGCTAATGTATCTGGAACAAGCCATCCACCGTCACATCTGGCCCTCCCAGGACACCGGAACATGGCTCCGCAGTGTGGGCTTTTTCTAACGTGTCCGCTGCTGACTATAGTGTTGCCATCTGCAGCCTGTGCTGTCAACGCGTAATTCGCGGCAAGCCCAACACTCACTTAGGGACGAACACCTTAAGAAGGCACCTGGCCTCCCATCACCAAGCCCAGTGAGAGCAACACCGTCAGAACCCACAAAGCCACACTCCCGGCGCTCACCGTCCTGCCTCTTCTACTTCTTCTCTCTCCTCCCAGTTGTCCTCCTCTCCACCTTCCACCGTGCAGTCATCACGTTCATCTGGAAAAAGGCAGGCTTCCTTGCCCCAAATGTTCGAGTGAAAAAAGATGATGACACCGGATAACCTTCTTGCCCAACAGCTGACCGCTGGCTTGTCAGAACTGATAGCCCGCCAACTACTGCCATATAAACTGGTGGACTCGGAGGCCTTTAGAAAATTTGTGGCAATTGGAACACTGCAATGGAAGGTCCCCGGAAGGAAATACTTCTCCCAGAAGGGCATCCCAGAGCTATATGGCCACGTTCAGTGGCAAGTGAATGTATCTCTGGCACATAGTGTTGGTGCCAAGATACATCTGCAGCGTCCCACTAGCTTATGTGGGAACTGCAAAAGCTTTTTGTCATCTTCTGTAATATCATGCTGTATTGTGTTATCATGTGAAATCCCTTTTTACCAGGCTGTCAGGTGCACTACATACATCCACCACTAGATGGGGGTAGCACCATAGTATAAATAGTGTAGTTCAGGCCTAGTTAGGGGGTCTCTCAGTTGAGAGTTGGAAGTGTGAAGGAGATGGAGTGAGGAGCTCAGGGGGAAGGAGAGGTCCCCTCTCCTCTCAGCTCTCTCTGGGGCTCCATGGCCCAGAGTAGCCATCGTGCACCTCAGTATCAAAGCCAGGAAGACAGGCAGAGGAAAGTCTTCATTCTACTATGAACTCTTCAGGAGTAACAAGTGAATTTCTTGTATTATTGACATCAAGACAAATAAAGGACAAGGCCATTATTATAGGCTCTAGGCGCCTTTGCAATTAGGTGAAGGACTTATTAGCTTCTGGCATCCTTTTTAGACCTGTCATGAGCGGGAAAAATATACAGATTGTGTTGCTAAGTACCTTTGCGCCACAATCTGTGTCAGAAATACGCCTAACATAGACGTATTTCTATATAATAAATGGCCACCTAATTGTATTATTATTCAGGGGTAGGGCTAATATCTTTATATTATATAGATTCTAGTGTAATATACTGTGCCCTGTATTTCCCAGTTGGAAAATGATCCTTGGGAAACACAGTCCTCATCCCTGACCACCAGGACCAGTTAGCGCTCTGTCAGTACATGGAGGCCTCCCCTCTCCACTACGCTGCTCCGCTATGTACTGGTGCTTATTCTGACACTAGGGCTGGGTTACCATCCTATTTTTGCCATTCATTTAATGCATACCAAAAATGTATGCGTTAACAGATGCCTCAGACTGATGTCTTACAGTGGCGTCCGTTCACTATACATTTCCATGGTAGAAAAAAAAATTACGTTAACGTATGCATTTTTTTAATGGACTCTGCAGGATACAAAAAACGTGCTGCACATTTGTATACATCAAACCGATAGGAAATAAAAAATTTCTAGGCTCCAGCAGGGCACATTTTTGAGAGTTTACCTTTAAGACGCATAAAAATGGCCCCTGATTAAAATACATATTTTTTGTAGGAATTTTTGCCAATGATCCCCCTCCGGTATGTCACTGTCCAGGTTGTGGGACTATTTGTATACTTCTAGTAAGTGTTTGCTGGCTGCAAATATTACCTGAAGGTTTTTCAGATTCACCTGCCTTTAAAGTGAATGGGGCCCGCCGCAAACGCGCAGTTCGCGAACATTTGATCGCGAACGGGCGTTCGCATTCGCGAATCGTCCCAGCCGATGTTCGTCCATCACTACATACAACCTAAAAGCAATTTGGATCTCCAATAAGTGCAACAAGGTGTAATAGAATTGCTCCTATTGCACCCTGTTCTCCTTTTATAGTGTAGATAATGCCTCCCTATCTTTTCCCTACACCTTGAGTAATCTTTCCCTGAACTTGTAAATCGGTTTTTTAGCACAATGAAGTCTTTCCTAGCACTGTCCCTAGCGCCTGCTGACGTCTCTCCCTGCACTAAGCACACTGGAAAATGGCAGAATCAAAAATGGCTGAGGCTATTTATAGGGCTGTGATATCACAGGGCTGGCTGGATGCTGATTGGCTGCATGTATGGCATTGTAGTTGATCCCTCGTTCCCAGAGTTCTTTGCTCCATGTCCTAACATGTACAGCAGCCATTTTAGGAAAAAACACGATTCGTTACCACGAAGCGTGAGGAAATTCGAATACGGTGCGAATCGAATGTTTCCTGAAATTCGGACCGAATTCTACTTCGTCAACTTCGATTCGTTCATCTCTAGTGGTGACATAATACTTTCTGCAATCAAGATGACCATGAGAGCCTCTTCACGCACGAATGGATGCGGAGAGTTTTTTTTTTTTTAACCACCATTTCAGGGAAAATTTACTTGTTACCACAAAGTGCAAGGAAATTCGGCTCTGCAGCGAATGAAATTTTTCCTGAAATTCCGATTGAAGTCCACTTTGTATACTTCGATTTGCTGAACACTAATTGCAATGCATTTCAAAGACTCTCCATCTTCTTCCTCAGGCAAGTACCATACACAGGAATAAAACAAAAACAACTACATAAATTTAAAATAACATAAAGAAATAACCAAACTTATACAAACAAACTGGACAAAACACACACAGACTGTGTACAAATATAAAAAGAACAAGTGGTACAATATATATGGGGTGTCAACTGTTTTGTAACCCTTTTAAGGCCTCTTTCACACGGGCGTTCCGGATTTGCTCCGGATGCGTCGCCTGTGCATTGCGGGAAAACCATGCGAGTAGGCACGCAATTGCAGTCAGTTTTGACTGTGATTGCGTTCCGATGTTCAGTTTTTTCCGCGCGAGTGTAATGCGTTTTGCACGCGCGTGAGAAAAAAACTGAATGTTGTACCCAGACCCGAACCCGGACTTCTTCACTGAATTTCGGGTTTGGGTTAGGTGTTCTATTAATTGTATTATTTTCCCTTATAACATGGTTATAAATAAAAATAATAGCATTCTTAATAAAGAATGCTTACTAAAATGATGCTTGAGCGGTTAAAAAAATAAATAAAATTAACTCACCTCATCCACTTGTTCGACAGCCGGCATCGTCTTCTTTCTTCATCTTTCAGGACCTGCAAAAGGACCTTTGATGATGTAATCGCGCTCACTACGTGGTGAGCGCGGTGACGTCAGCGTAGGTCCTGCTGAATGAAGATAGAAATCTTCTATCTTCATTCAGCAGGACCTGCGCTGACCTCACCTTACGTCATCAAAGGTCCTTTTGTAGGTCCTGAAAGAAGAAACAAGAAGACGATGCCAGGTGCGCGATCAATTGGATGAGGTGAGTTTATTTTTATTATTTTTTAACCCCTCAATCCACATTTTAGTAAGCATTCTGTATTAAGAATGCTATTATTTTCCCTTATAACCATGTTATAAGGGAAAATAATACAGTGAATACACTTTAATGGGGTCCGGGGTTGCTTTCATCCCTATCATCTCCTAGCAACCATGCGTGAAAATCGCACCGCATCCACACTTGCTTGCAGATGCTTGCGATTTTCACGCACACCCATTCATTTCTATGGGGCCTGCGTTGCGTGAGAAATGCAGAATATGGAACATGCTGCGATTTTCACTCAACGCACAAGTAATGCGTGAAAATCAATCTCAACTTCACAGCACCATTGATGTGAATGGGTCCGGATTCAGTGCGGGTGCAGGGCACCTCCTATAGGTTATACTTACCTCGCTCTGCGGAACCCAAGTCGCTCCTGATCCCCGCACGGCTGCCACTGCATCTCCACGCAGATCAAAAAATCCAGCAACGGAGCAGGGGAGGTCAGCCAATAGCTGGCCATGAAAGGGACGGGCCTCCCTAGCGTCACCCGAAAAATTTTCAGCCACTCAGTTACATCGACGAATTTAAAATGAGTTTGTTTCAATGGTTCTATCAGGTTTTTACAAAGTAATAAATCTAAAAATTCAATCTGTGTATTTGAATAATTTGGTGTGAATTGTAAACCCAATGAGTTCTTGTTCAACGAGGAAACAAACACCTTAGCAATGGAATCAGACCAACAAAATGATCAAATCATTAATAAGTGGCTACAATAAAAACTAAGCTAATTACATCGACTAACTTAAAATAAGTTTTAGTTTCAATGGTTCCATCAGTTTTTAAAAAAAAGTTATAAATCTAAAAATTCAATCTGTGTTTTTGAAAAATTTGGCATGAACTGTAAACCCCATGAGTTCTTGTTTGACAAGGAAGCAAACATTTCAGCCTCAGCAATGGAAACAGACCAAAAATGATCAAATCATTAATAAACCGTTTAGAATAAAAAACATATTTCTGCCCAATACAAAGAGACTCAAATTGCCCCATGTACAAAGTAGCATAACTCGGGGCTACCCGACTACCCATTGCGCAGTCTTTCGTCTGAAAGTAAAAAACTTTGATGCTGAGAAAAATCTATCTGTCTTAATGGCAGACTCGCAGACCCATATAATGTGTCAGATATGGCTTCTATACCAAGGTCATGTGGTATGTTGGTATACAAAGCCACAAAAATAATAAAAATAAACTAATATAGTGGGACAGGTTGGATGTTAATGAATTAATCCCCAAGATAATTGATCTCCTGGGGGGATTAACTAAACTTTTATGAATTTTTGTTAAAAAATAGAATAAAGGGGCCTGAGGTTACTTGATGGTTAGAAATTCCTACTCCTGTTTATTCAGAAGTTGGTCAGTAATTGCAGGTGAAATAAATTTCTGGTATTCAATTAAATAGATGGAAAATGGGTCATTGACTTTTCTAAGATAATAAGGACTGTCAGACAGGATTCCATTAATGTAAGCAGATTTATCTAAAATGAATGTGGTCTGGCTTTTGTCGACAGGTTTGATCTCTATTGGAGATGAGCAAATCGAATCCCACAAATAAATCCGATTCGCCTCGAAGCCGAATTTCCTTGTGCTTCGTGTAAGCGAATCGATTTAACCTGAAATAGTAAAAAAAACAAAAAAGTGAATTCTTATCTCCTCCATTTGCTCGCGATGGGCCGCCAGCCACCATCCGGCGTGATGATGTAATCTCGCGCCGTGCGAGATTTTGCGCGAGACCTTCAAACAAGATGGCGGCGGCCGGCCCATCGCGATCAAATGGATGCAGTAAGTTTGATTAAAAAAAAATGTATGTTACTTTCACACTGTTTTTACACTCAGATGCTGCGATCATGTATGAACGCGGCATCTGAGGGGTACAATGACGGGGGGCGGCACTATCGCAGCTCCCTGTCATTGCACCCACTACTTCGTCAGTAATTAGTCACTAAGCGAATTTCTTTGTAAAATTCGGCGAATTAGCCGAATCGAACTTTTGAAAAATTTACTCATCTCTAATCTCTATATTGCTATTTGAATGAAGCATATCTCTTGGAAGGGGTAATAGTATCTAGTGGATTCCTCTTTGTCATTTCTCTCTGCTCTCTCATTCCACTGCCTGAGCTCATGTGTTCCTCCTTCTTCATCTTTCCTGATTTATGATCTGAAAAATGGCTAATGCCTTTTTTAGAAATTTGCCAGAGTAAAAATGCGAAAATTTTGATATGGAACTGACCTGAATTTTCCAAAAGTCAATTCACTCATTTCTAGATATAATAGGGAGATTTATCAAACTGGTGTAATGTAGAACTGGCTTAGTTGTCCATAGCCACCAATCACATTTCACCTATTATTTTCCAAAGAAGCTGTGAAAAATTAAAGGTGGAATCTGATTGGTTGCTATAGGCAACTAAGCCAGTTCTAGTTTACACCAGTTTGATAAATCTCCACCAATGTTTTTTTTCATATTTTACTCTTGAAAAGTGGTGATTCATCTAAAAAAATCCAGGATTTTTCATATATGGTTCTCTTCTTCAGATTCCACTCTATGAATCAAAGTAGAGAGCCATAGGCACTGAAATGCCATCATGTAATACTACAGGGGGCACATGAGACAACCCATTGGCAAACATGGACAACCTCTCTGTATTATGTTCATTTTTATGTGTAACATGCATGGTTTTGGGAAGTAGGGTGGAGGCCTGAACTTTGATTGTAATTCTTAGTTTTTCTGTTTTTATTTATTTACATAAAATACATATTAACCACTTACCGTCACACTAACGCCGAAAGGCGTCATTTCTGCGGCGCTCCCAGGTCACACTAACGTAGATTGGCGTCATCTCGCGTGACCCGAGATTTCATGTGAACGCGCGCACACAGGCGCGCGCGCTCACAGGAACGGAAGGTAAGAGAGTGGATCTCCAGCCTGCCAGCGGCGATCGTTCGCTGGCAGGCTGGAGATGTGATTTTTTTAACCCCTAACAGGTATATTAGACGCTGTTATGATAACAGCGTCTAATATACCTGCTACCTGGTCCTCTGGTGGTCCCCTTTGTTTGGATCGACCACCAGAGGACACAGGTAGCTCAGTAAAGTAGCACCACTACACTACACTACACCCCCCCCCCCCGTCACTTATTAACCCCTTATTAGCCCCTTGATCACCCCATATAGACTCCCTGATCACCCCCCTGTCATTGATTACCCCCCTGTCATTGATCACACCCCTGTAAAGCTCCATTCAGATGTCCGCATGATTTTTACAGATCCACTGATAGATGGATCGGATCCGCAAAACGCACACGGACGTCTGAATGGAGCCTTACAGGGGCGTGATCAATGACTGTGTTGATCACCCCATATAGACTCCCTCATCACCCCCCTGTCATTGATCACACCCCTGTAAAGCTCCATTCAGAAGTCCGCATGATTTTTACGGATCCACTGATAGATGGATCGGATCCGCAAAACGCACGTCTGAATGGAGCCTTACAGGGGCGTGATCAATGACTGTGGTGATCACCCCATATAGACTCCCTGATCACCCCCCTGTCATTGATTACCCCCCTGTCATTGATCACACCCCTGTAAAGCTCCATTCAGACCTCCGCATGATTTTTACGGATCCACTGATAGATGGATCGGATCCGCAAAACACATACAGGCGTCTCCCTGGAGCCTTCCAGGGGGGGTGATCACCCCATATAGACTCCCTGATCACCCCCCTGTCATTGATCACCGCCCCTGTCAGGCTGCATTCAGATGTCCGTATGATTTTTACGGATCCACGGATACATGGATCGGATCCGCAAAACACATACGGACATCTGAATGGAGCCTTATAGGGGGGTGATCAATGACAGGGGGGTGATCACCCCATATAGACTCCCTGATCACCCCCCTGTCATTGATCACCCCCCTGTCATTGATCACCCCCCCTGTCATTGATCACCCCCCCTGTCATTGATCACCCCCCCTGTCATTGATCACCCCTCTGTAAGGCTCCATTCAGACATTTTTTTGGCCCAAGTTAGCGGAAATTATTATTTTTTTCTTACAAAGTCTCATATTCCACTAACTTGTGTCAAAAAATTGAATCTCACATGAACTCACCATACCCCTCACAGAATCCAAATGCGTAAAATTTTTTAGACATTTATATTCCAGACTTCCTCTCACGCTTTAGGGCCCCTAGAATGCCAGGGCAGTATAAATACCCCACATGTGACCCCATTTCGGAAAGAAGACACCCCCAGGTATTCCGTGAGGGGCATATTGAGTCCATGAAAGATTTAAATTTTTGTCCCAAGTTAGCGGAAAGGGAGACTTTGTGAGAAAAAAATAAAAAATATCAATTTCCGCTAACTTGTGCCAAAAAAAAAAAAAAAATTCTATGAACTCTTCATGCCCCTCATTGAATACCTTGGGGTGTCTTCTTTCCAAAATGGGGTCACATGTGGGGTATTTATACTGCCCTGGCATTCTAGGGGCCCCAAAGCGTGAGAAGAAGTCTGGTATCCAAATGTCTAAAAATGCCCTCCTAAAAGGAATTTGGGCACCTTTGCGCATCTAGGCTGCAAAAAAAGTGTCACACATCTGGTATCGCCGTACTCAGGAGAAGTTGGGGAATGTGTTTTGGGGTGTCATTTTACATATACCCATGCTGGGTGAGAGAAATATCTTGGTCAAATAATGGGAAAAAAATGGGAAAAGTTGTCTTTTGCCAAGATATTTCTCTCACCCAGCATGGGTATATGTAAAATGACACCCCAAAACACATTCCCCAACTTCTCCTGAATACGGAGATACCACATGTGTGACACTTTTTTGCAGCCTAGGTGGGCAAAGGGGCCCATATTCCAAAGAGCACCTTTCGGATTTCACTGGTCATTTTTTACAGAATTTGATTTCAAACTCCTTACCACACATTTGGGCCCCTAGAATGCCAGGGCAGTATAACTACCCCACAAGTGACCCCATTTTGGAAAGAAGACATCCCAAGGTATTCGCTGATGGGCATAGTGAGTTCATGGAAGCTTTTATTTTTTGTCACAAGTTAGTGGAATATGAGACTTTGTAAGAAAAAAAAAAAAAATCATAATTTTCCGCTAACTTGTGACAAAAAATAAAAAGTTCTATGAACTCACTATGCCCATCAGCGAATACCTTAGGGTGTCTACTTTCCGAAATGGGGTCATTTGTGGGGTGTTTGTACTGTCTGGGCATTGTAGAACCTCAGGAAACATGACTGGTGCTCAGAAAGTCAGAGCTACTTCAAAAAGCGGAAATTCACATTTTTGTACCATAGTTTGTAAACGCTATAACTTTTGCCCAAACCATTTTTTTTTTTTACCCAAACATTTTTTTTTTATCAAAGACATGTAGAACAATAAATTTAGAGCAAAATTTATATATGGATGTCGTTTTTTTTTTGCAAAATTTTACAACTGAAAGTGAAAAATGTCATTTTTTTGCAAAAAAATCGTTAAATTTCGATTAATAACAAAAAAAGTAAAAATGTCAGCAGCAATGAAATACCACCAAATGAAAGCTCTATTAGTGAGAAGAAAAGGAGGTAAAATTCATTTGGGTGGTAAGTTGCATGACCGAGCAATAAACAGCTAAAGTTGTGGAGTGCCGATTTGTAAAAAAGGGCCTGGTCTTTAGGGGGGTATAAACCTGTGGTCCTTAAGTGGTTAAAAAGGTGAGAAAAGTTGAGGCTTCATGCTTTTTGTTTTCAAGCGTTTTTTTTTTTTTTTTTACAGTTTAAGGCTACTTTCACACTAGCGTTCGGAGCGGATCCGTTTGATGTTTCATCAGACGGATCCGCTCCGATAATGCAGACGTTTGCATCCGTTCAGAACGGATCCGTCTGCATTATAACTTAGAGAATTTTCTAAGTCTGAAAGTAGCCTGAGCGGATCCGTTCAGACTTTACATTGAAAGTCAATAGGGAACGGATCCGCTTGAAGATTGAGCCATATAGTGTCATCTTCAAGCGGATCCGTCCCCATTGACTTCCATTATAAGTCTGGACGGATCCGCTCGCCTCCGCACGGCCAGGCGGACACCCGAACGCTGCAAGCAGCGTTCAGGTGTCCGCTCACTGAGCGGAGCGGAGGCTGAGCGCTGGCAGGCGGATGCATTCTCAGTGCATCCGCCTCCACTGAGAATGCATTAGGGCCAGACGGATGCGTTCGGGGCCGCTTGTGAGAGCCTTCAAACGGAGCTCACGAGCGGACACCCGAACGCTAGTGTGAAAGTAGCCTTATTCTCCTTTGTACCTGAGGCAGCCATAAGAGACCCATTTTCAAGGGCTATACTGGGTCTGGTAACACTAAGTAGTAGTGCCCTGCAGTGATCTTTCTGTACACAGAAGAATTTAAAGATTTTAAATATCCTAATATTGCGCCCCATCAGACCAGTCTTATATCCCAGTGAAAGTTTGTTAGTGGACTCAATTGAACAAACAAGGTTGTGTTCACACATCCCCCTTTTGCCACACTTTATGGTAAGTTTTTAGGGAAATAAATTCAGGAAAACATATATGGCTATAAAATAGTCATGTGTTTCCAAAGCCAAGGTACTAATACTAATACTACTTTGCATTGGTGCCATCATGCTATGTATTCATTAATTGGGTCAGCTGATCTAGCAATTTCCTCAGTTACCACACATCTGTAAAATCATCAATAAATTTGAAGACAAAAGTCCCCTTTTAGAACATACTTCCGTTTACCATTGTCCTTTTAGATAGTTTGCAGAATTACGGATGGGATAGCCTACAGGAGGAAGAGCAGAGAACATATGCTTTTTCTGTATAATTGACTGGTGGGCCCATAAAAGTTTTCATCTGCTGGGCTTAATGTCTGACACTGAACATTTTTTTAAATTATAAATATGGTGGATTAGACAGTAAAAGGACCATGTACAGCATGAACAGAGAATCCATACAAGCTGAAGCTGGAACTGTAGCTAGCCCTTGTGGGGACTCGATCTGGTAGACAGGATTAGCGGACGCAGTATAGAGGCAACAACAAGTTCTTTGGATCAAACCGTTCAGTGTTTTATTCACACTTTAGGCAAGTGACAAAACAAGCAGTCATATTCAAACAAAAAAACCTTGTGGTGTTGGTGGTAATTCACCTCAAAGAGTCCTTGCTGATAGCAGCACCAACCTGTTTTCACGCCAAATAGGTAGCAAGCCTTCATCCAGACACAAGGCTCCCAGATCCCAACACAGAGACATGACTTCTGAGCCCAGCTGCCTATTTAAAGCCAGCCAGGTGCTGCCAAAACCCGGAACGGCATTTAAGATCCGATCCGGTATTTGACCTCACCTGGATGTAAATCAGCCCAGCAGCACATGCTGGGAGGAAAGTACCTGTTTTCCCAGACGAAACCTCTCACTATGTCACAACCTGTATTTAAATATCCTGACCAGGGCATAGCTTTCCATCTGGCAACCACTGTCCATGGCTCCATTATTTCATCCCTAGGTACGCCCTGGCCTGTAGGCCTTAATGCTGGTTTTCACGGCCTGATGGAGCAGGCGATGGTGGGGAAGGAAGGGCTCCATCCTGACAACTGCATGACCATCAGTGGAGGTCAAGAGTTGCATTTACATGTAGAGACCCCCTTCACTGTATGGGGATGAGCGATGGCTACTGTCATCACTCATAGCGATAGAGTTTCATTGTATCTGGGCAGCAGAGTGCTGTTTAGACAGCACAATCTGCTGCCCAGAAACTATGATTTAGGTGTCTACATGAAATATTGTTTCACCCAATGAACTAGCTTTCGCTTGTTCAACGGGTGATCTGTGGCACCTTTACACGGCAGATTATCAGGAACGATCGGGCAGTGTAAATTTCCATTTATATTTACTTTTACTGAGAAGTCCATTTTACTTGAGATTTTAATAATTAATTAGTATACTTGACACACGTTGTTTAGAAGGTAGTCAGCAGAAAGTTTGACTAAGGGCTCATGCACACGAACGTATTTTCTTTCCGCTTCCGTTCCGTTTTTTTCTACAGACCATATGCGGAACCATTCACTTCAATGGGGCTGTAGAAAATACAGAAGTTACTTCGTATGCATTCCATTTCCATTTGTCCACATGGCCGTTCCGCAAAAAAGTAGTGCATGTCCTATTATTGTCCACAAATAACGGTCCGAGGCCCCACTCAATACAATGAGTCCGCAAAAAATACGGAACGCACACGGAACACATCCATATGTCATCCGTATTTCATTCATATTTTGCGGATCCATACTGTAGAAATGCTATGCCCAGCCCATATTGCTCATGTGTTTGGTGATTAATAAGTTACTGTTTCTGTATACGATCCGCAAAAAATGAATCAAATGCGGAAACCATACGGATATGTTTTGTGCAGTAACGGAACGGAAGAGGACTTAAATCAAAGAGAAAAAAACCTCAGATACAGAACAACGAATCAGTGAAAAACGGACCTCAAAACAACAACGGCCGTGTGCATAAGCCCTAACTATGAATGGGAACTTCTCTCGGGCCTCGTGTACTGTAGCTGAAATTATTTCACAGTAAAAAAAAGTCACTAGTATACGTATCTGTATCTGTAATCTTGCGCTGCAGGTTTTCAATGCGATGTGGGAAGATCACAGAAGCAAGTAAATCAAGAAAGTGGAAAACCGCGCTGCTTGATACACCTTCTCCCTTCTTGGTACGGGTTACAAATAGCATGGGGAAAGATCTACAAGGGGTATACCCGAGGATCCCTCCTCTCTCCAACACTCCTGTGGGTAATTAAAGGTCGCAACAATAGTGAAGCCCAGACTGCCACTCGTCAGGAGCGTGACAGCGAATCCCGGGTCGGGCGATACCGAAGTGTTCATACCATTATTTTATGTGTTTTATCAGAGATACTGTTGTAAGTACAATAAATCTTTGCATGTGATGGTGGCAGTCTGAGCTTCACTATTGTTGCGACCTTTAATTACCCACAGGAGTGTTGAAGAGAGGAGGGATCCTCGGGTATACCCCTTGTAGATCTTTCCCCGTGCCTTTTGTAACCCGTACCAAGAAGGGAGGAGGTGTATCAAGCTGAAATTATTTGGTTGTGTGAAAAATGTTATGTAGACTCAAAATTTCCCTTTATCTGCTATACTTCTAAGAAATATCAATTTGGCCATTCTAATCTTATTGAATTTTTCAGAATAAGCACATAAAGGATTAAAACGTAAAAGAATGTGATGAAGAATTCAGATGAAAAAAAAAAGGTTCAAGCAAGCCTTACCCAATCAGTAATATCAGTAATATGTTTATCATTTTAACAATTATCTCAAGTATTACACCAAAGAAAAGTTGTACATGAATTAAATACCTAAAATCTGAGAGTACAGTAGTAGAGACCACCATCTTTACATATGGCTGATTTAACATACCCAACTTAACCATTCTGGTCTGTGAAAACTTCCATTCAGCATTTCAAAAAGACAGAGGGTATCTAACTGTATATTCAGACTTTGTGGATTGAATGACACTTGACAGGCATATATTGCTCCACGTGAACAAGAATCTCTTTTCATTGTTGTGTATTTGGACAAATGAATCTCACTTCACAGCTCCAAGAATGTTCTTGCTCTTAGAAAGAACATTAAAGGTTCTGAAACTACAAGGAGTACATCTTACTGCATCTTGCAATGAATCCCAGCAGGTGCGAGTTTGGTTTGGAGAGAAAAGAGGTAGACAAAAAATGCCTCAAATAAGGATCCTGTGAAATCCAGAACAAAGAGGACTAATTCACAATTACTTGTAACATGGCAAAGAGCTGAAAATTTGCCCTAGGCAGCCATAAAGCCAAATAAAGGCTGTGAATACGAATAGGCCTCACTTTCCACTCTTTAACCTCACACTTTCTTGCAGCCTTCACAACAATGCTCTGTGGTTCTACTGAGATTGTTTTCAAGCTCTTACTAATTGCCGCCATCAACCTTTCTCCAAGGACCTTTTTTTCTCCTTGTTCATATGTTAAATAACCATACAGTATTTTACATTTCAATTATCTGAATGTTTCAGGTTTCTTCTGTATGTTTTTGATGTTAGATCTGTATATAGGAGTGAAATTGAGAATGTTATCCAAACATTGAAGAGACTTTTTAAAATAAATTTCAAGGTTACAATTTAACTGTAGCTTGGTCACTGTGAACTGTAACTAAATCAGAAAAGATACTTGTTCTGGGTCTTACATACTTTGATATTTAGCTAAGGGCTAATCAAAAGTGTTTCTTACAGGGAATAAATGCTGAAATATTAAAGGGGTTGCCCAAAATAACAAAAAATCTCAGACGACTCCTACAATAGCTTAAAATAAACAGAAAATGCTAACTTCTTGGTGCTGGCCACAAATTTAGTCCCATCCTTCAGGTCTCTTTGTAGGCCACAATTTAAAAGTTGTCCATTTTGCCCCAAAGTGGTCTCCAATAAAATCACTGGCCCTGATTCTGGTGGCTAAAGTGGGGAAAAAACCCAGGTAAGGAGGATGGCAGCAGATTATGATTGCCTGGTGAGCTCTAAAGCAAAGCATTCTCTCTGCTTAGCAGTCAGGCCCTAAAAATAACAAATGCTGATACCTTCACCCCTTTCACCAGCACCGTTCTCTGCAGTGCTTATCCTATACTCCTGACAATCTCTGTTCTGGTCTACGTGTCAGTGAGTGAATCAAGGTACTGAAAAAAGAGTAAGGGTGTCATTTATGAAATCAGATATGTCATTTTTGTGGTCTAAAAAAGTCGCAAGTCATGGCAACTGTGACAATTCCATGGGAAACAGCAACATTTTGTGATCTTTGCCACTTTTCACAGTGGTCTATGTTTAAAGGGGTATTCCGGTTGGTTAAAGTTATCCACTATTAGGGTTGAGCGAACCTGAACTGCAAAGTTCGGGTTCGTACCGAACTTTGCGAGTTCCGGTACCCGGACCCAAACCGGGACTTTTTCACTGAAGTTCTAGTTTAGGTTTGGTGTTCTTGTGATTTTATTATTTTCCGTGGTGAGTGCGGTGACGTCACCGCAGGTCATTTTGCAGGTCCTAAAGAAAGAAGATGTATGCGATCAAGGCTGTGCGATCAAGTGGATGAGGTGAGGTTTTTTAAATTATTTTTAACCCCTCAATGTCCATTTTATTTAGCATTCTGTCTTAAGAATGGTATTATTTTCCGTTATAACCATGTTATAAGAGAAAATAATAAAGTGAAGTTCGGGTCCCCATTGACTTTAATGGGGTCCAGGTTCGGGTTCGAGTTTGTGTCAAGTTCGGGTCCCGAACTCGAACTTTGACCTAAAGTTCAGCTGAACCCACCGAACACGAACTTCACTGGGTTCGCTCATCCCTAACCACTATCCAAAGAGTAGGAGACAACTAGCTGGTCAGTAATAGTCCAACTGCTGGGACCCCCTCTCATCACGAGAACGGGGGCCCCATACTCCCTGCAGCCTTCAGCTCCCCTGAAAAGAAAGGAGCTTATGCAGGCGGTCACTCCATTCTTTTCTATAAGAGTTCCGGAGATAGCCGAGTACAGCGCTCGGCTACCTCCGGAAGTCCCTTAGAAATAAATGGAGCAGCCGTGCTACTTTATTTTCAGGTGAGCTACAGGAGGAATGGGGCCCCCATTCTCGGGAGCATGGGGGGACCCAGCGGTAGGATCACACCGATCTGATAGTTATTCCCTATCCTGTGGATAGGGAATAACTTTAACCAACTGGAATGCGGCTTTAAGAGCTAAAAGTGAGATTAGACCTGGATTATGGCTTATTTACTATGTGCGACTTTTGCAAAAGTCACAAACCACATTACACTTACACCACATATATTATTAAAGTGCACCAATTCATAAATTTGGTGCAGGCACCCAAATCAAAGCCATATTTAAAACTGACATATTTAAAAAGTTTCACATGTAAAAATAAAATAAAAATCTCAATTAAGTAATCAAAAGAAAATGTTAAAAATAGAAAAAAATAAAATAAAATAGACATATTTGGTATTACTGCGTCCGTGACAGCCGGCTACATAAATATATCACATAATCCACCCTGTCAGATAAACTCCATAAAAAATAAAATAAAAACTGTGTAAAAAAAAAAATCTTTTTTGTCACCTTACAGCACAAAAAGTGCAACACCAAGTGATCAAATAAACCCGTCACCTCATCCTGCAAAAAATAAGCCCCTACATAAGAAAATCGCTCCAAAAAAAAAAAAAAAATAGCTCTCAGAACATGGAGACATTAAAACATAATTTTTTGTTTCAAAAATGCTATTATTGTGTCAAAGTGAAATAAATAAAAAAAGTATACATATTAGGTATTGACGCATCCGTAACAACCATCTCTATAAAAATATCACATGACCTAACCCCTCACGTGAACACCGTAATAAAAATAAAATAAAATAAAAACAGTGCCAAAAAAGCTATTTTTTTGTCACTTAACATCACATAAAGTGCAACACCAAGCGATGAAAAAGGTGTATGCCCCCCAAAATAGTACCAATCAAACCGTCACCCCATCCGTCAAAAAATTAGACCCTAACTAAGACAATCAGTCAAAAAATAAAAAAGCTAAAACATCTTTTTTTTTTTTTAAATGCTATTATTGTGTAAAACTTAAATAAATGAGAAAAAATATACATATTAGGTATTGCCACATCTGTAACAATCTGCTCTATAAAATAAATACATAAAAACTGTTCTAAAAGAACCAATTTTTTGGTCACCTTGCCCCATAAAGTGTAAAAATTAATGATCAAAAAATCATATGTACCCAAAAATGGCACCAATAAAAACATCAACTCTTCCTGCAAAAATCGAGCCCCTGCACAAGACGATTGGCAGAAAAATATAAAAATATAGCGTTCAGAAAATGGAGACACAAAAACATGATTTTTTTTTACGAAATGCTTTATTATGAAAAACTGAAACAAACAAATAAAGTAAACATATTTGATATCATTGCGTAACAACCTGTTCTATAGAAATAGCACATGATCTACCCTGTCAGATGAATGTAGTAAAAAATTAAAGCAGTGCCAAAACTGACATTTTTTTGGTTACCTTGCTTAAAAAAAAACATAATATAGAACAATTAAAAATCATATGTACCCCAAAATATTAAAACTGGTACCTTATCCCCTATTTTCCAAAATGGAGTAAATGTTTGGGAGTTTCTACTGTAAGGGTGCATCAGCATTAAAATGGAAAATCTGCCAAAAAAGTGAAATTTAGAAATTTAATCTCCATTTTCCTTTAATTCTTAAAGGGTTAACAAAGTTTGTAAAATCAGTTTTGAGTAACCTGAGGTGTGTAGTTTCTACAATAGGGTCAATAGGGTGTGTAAGCCCCACAAAGTGACTTCAGACCTGAACTGGTCCTTAAAAAGTGGGTTTTGGAAATTTTCTTAAACATTTTAAGTATTGATTCTAAAATTCTAAGCCTTCTAACATCTTAAAAAAATTAAATGACATTTACAAAATGATGCCAACATAAAATAGACATATGGGGAATGTTAAGAAATAAATATTTTATGAGGTATAACTTTCTGTTTTAAAAGCAAAGAGATTCAAATTTAGAAAACAGAGAATATTTTCAAATTTTTGTAAACTTTTGGATATTTTTTTATAAAAAAAAGGTAAAACATATTGACTCAAAATTACCATTAACATGAAGTACAATGTGTCACGAGAAAACAATCTCTGAATGGCTTGGATAAGTAAAAGCGTCCCAAAGTTATTACTACATAAAGTGACACATGTCAGATTTGCAAAAATTAGACCTGATCAGGAAGGGGGCAAATGGCCCAGTCTGGAAGTGGTTAACCTTCTGACCTACTACCTCAGACAAAAAGAAAATCATGAAAGGTCTCCCCATTTAATTCACACCTATACACTAATTGTATGCAATTGTAAGGTCAGTCTTGTTGTGTACAATTTATGGGACTCATTTTGTACTTTAAACTTAGTTACAGATCCCTCGAACTTCTTTTTATATGGTTAAAATGGCTCTGCTGATTACTTTTACAAGCATGATTGAACAAGCCGTTGCAGGAGAACCTATCTGTCTGGATTAATTGAGGAAGACAAAGTGGTGATTTATTTCTAGCAACCCTATCAATGCTTATTCGCCTGAAGTAGTGGCCTACTCTGAGTATACCTTGTGTTTGACAAATTGACCCTACCGGACAAAGTTGAAATTGCAGAAAAAAGCCTGTTGTTACACAGCGGCCTACCCGCACCTGCATCTGTTTGTTCTAGCAGCACTAACTTCTCCCTCCCCCTTCTTACATTGGACCCAGCCATCAGAGTAGCTCTGTCCCTCCACACAGGCTGCAGCCTGCTTCTTGCTGACTAGGCCTCTCTCTGCCTGTATGGTGCATGCTCCCCTGGCTCTTGAAGGACAAACGTGTGCACACCCTATTCTTTCCTAGCTAATGGCTGGATGCCCTGGGGTATTTAGCCTATACCCAACATCTGCTGTACATGTACAGTGGATGTTGTGTCTTTAACCCCTTATGTACCAGGCCCATTTTTGGTTTTCATTTTTTCCTCCCCACATTTCAATAGCCATAACTTTAAAAAAATTCCATTCATATAGCCATATGAGGGCTTATTTTTTGCAAAAGTTGTATTTTTAAGGGCACCATTTAATTTATCATGTCTGTTATTGGAAAAAGGGAAAAAGATTCTTTGTGGGGTTAAATTCAAAAAAAGAAAAAACACAGTTCCGCCAAAGTTTTTTGGGTTTTAACATCACGCCGTTCACAGCGCGCTAAGCATGACATGATATCCGGCGGCATACATGATTCTGCGGTTTTTAATATGAATATGGCGATACCAAACTTGTATTTCTTTTTGTTTTACTACTTTTAAAAACATAAAAAAAATTTAAATTTTTTTAAAAAAAATTCTTTGCATTGCCATTTTATAGGTACCATTTTTGTGATACGTACTTTTTAATCACTGTTATTCAATTTATGAGGGGAAAACTGTGACCAAAAAATGGCGAATTGTGTGGTTTCCATTTTTTTTCCGTTACGGAATATATTGTTAATATATGTTTTATTTTTATTTTTTTACTTTTATAGTAATAACTTTTAATCCCCTTAGGGAACTAGAACCTGGGATCTTTTGATTCCTTGTCCTATTCAGATGCGCCTTCTTTCCCCTTAATAAAAATAAATAAACAATAACAAATAAAGATCATTTGAACCATTGTGTCCCAAGGAGCCCATACTACTAAAATATAAATGTATTTATCCCATACAGTGAACACCATAGTCGAATAAAAAAATCTGTGACTGATTTGCCTTTTATTGTCTCATCTCCTCCACAAAAAATTGAAAAAAGTGATCCAAAACTCTTACACTTACACACTCCAAAATGGTATCAATGAAAACTATTGCCCTGTATGAAATGAGCCCTTACACAGATCCATAGATGTAACTATAAAAATGTTATGGAGGCAGAATATAGTGATGCAAAGAAAAACATTTTTTCAAGTTTTTAGTTTATTATTAAAACACAAGAAAAACTATATAAATGTAGTTTTGCTGTTTTCATACTGACCTAGTAAATGAAGGCAACAGGTCAGTTTTACTGCATAGGGAACTCCGTAAAATGAAAACCCATAAAACAGTGCAGAATTATAATTTTTTTTCAATTCCACCTCATTTGCAATTTTATCTAGCTTTCTGCTACATTGTATGCAATATAAAATGGTGCCATTGGAAAGTACAACTTGTCCCACATAAAATAAGCCCTCATGTAAACAGAAAAAAAAACAAAAAACATTATGGCTCCAGAAAGGCAGGTAGAGAAAAACAAAAATGCAAAAAGAAAATCACCATGTCAGGAAAGGGCTACGGCATCCCCTGCTATGGAAACATGCTTGAGCATTAGGTTCTAGTTTACTAGTTTCTTGTGACCGTGTGCTATTCTATATTCATCATCTGCCTGTGTACTGAGTTCTGCCTGTTTTTCAAATTTGACCCTTAACTATCTTGACCTCTGCCTGATCTTTATTCTGACCAGTGGCGGATTAACATAGGAGTGTTCAGGTCGGCAGTCCAACGCCGACCTGAATGCCCACATACTGCGGCGGGGCACGGGAGCGCATAGTTCCCTGCCCCGCCACCGATCACCGCCATAGGCTTCAGGCCTAGTAGGCCTGAGGCCTATGTGGTAGTATAATCCTGGCGTAGGAGTGCGCGATGACATCATCGCGCAACTGCGCCGGGACGCAGGACCATGAAGATTGCGTGCCTGCTGCCTGCCTCACCATCTCAGACACAGGTAAGTATTAGCTTTTTTTTTTTTTTTTCTGTGTGTGTTAACTTTGGGGGGCAGATTATTACATGGGGGCAAATCATTTCATGGGGGGCAGATTATTACATGGGAGCAAATCACTTCATTGGGGCAGATTATGACATGGGTTAAATTACTTCATAGGGGGGCAGTGTGGGGGCAAATTATTTCATGGGAGGGCAGTGTGGGGGCAAATTACTTTATGGTGAAAGTGTGGGAGAAAATAACTATATGGGGGCAGTGTGGGGGAAATTACTATATGGAGCAGTGTGGGGGAAATTACTATATGGGGCAGTGTGGGGGGGAAATTACTATATTGGGGCAGTGTGGGATAAATTACTATATGGAGCAGTGTGGGGGAAATTACTATATGGTGGCAGTGTGGGGAAAACTACTATATTTGGCAGTGTGGGGGAGTTTACTATATGGAGCAGTGTGGGGCAAATTACTATATGGGGCAGTGTGGGGGAAATTACTATATTGGGGCAGTGTGTGGGACATTACTATATGGGGGCAGTGTGGGGGAAATTCAGGGCTGGTGCAAGGATTTTTGCCACCCTAGGCAAAAGCTAATTTTGACGCCCCCTTGACTCCGCCCATTGACCACACCCCTTTTTCCTCCCCTTTTTCAGCCACCTATTGCATGCAACATTTAACTATGGTCGTGTACCCTGTGCCAGTCTATGGTCATGTACCCTGTACCAGTCTGACTATAGTCGCGTACCCTGTGCCAGTTTGACTATGGTCATTTATATATAATATCGCAGGATTGCGCGCCCGAAGTCAGGGCCGGTGCAAGGATTTTTGTCAACAGAAGCAAATGTACATTTTGCCCCCCCCCCCCCCTCCCCATCATTTCACATTTCTGCCCCTCATGATTCATGTCCATTTCTTGCCCCCCCATGTGCTAATATCATAGTGCCATCCTCTCCCCCTGCCCCCTAATGTGCCAGTATAAAGTGCCTCTCTCCTCCCCCCTCCATGTGCCAGTATCATGGCGCCAATAGCCCCCCCCCCTCCCCCGTGGCAGTAAAGTAACAGTCCGGTATTAAAAAGTTTCTCCTGGGACTCGAACTCACAACCTTTCACATCAAAAGCAAGGCATTTAACCACACAGCTATGAAAGCAGTGTAGCTAGTTACTTTAAAAAAATAAAGTTAAGTAGCAGTCCGGTATTTAAAAAAAAAACAAAAAAAAAACACTTTCAGAAAAGTTTCTCCTGGGATTCAAACTCACAACCTTTACACATCAGAGGCAAGGCATTTACCCTCACAGCCATGAAAGCTGTATATACTATACAGGCATTATTACCTGGAGAAAAATATAGGGTGTTATTACTGGGGACACTCTAGGGGACATTATAACTGCTGTAGACACTATAGGGACCATTGGGATAATTTATAAAACTGGTGTAAAGTAGAACTGGCTTAGTAGCCCATAGCAACAGATTCCACCTTTCATTTTTGATAGCTCCTTTGGAAAATGATTGGTTGCTACCGGCCTATGACCGCAGAGCTGAAAGGAGTGCAGGATCAGTGTGGCTCTTGGCTTCCAGGCACAACAGCCGCGGCACAGCATGGTTGCCAACGTCTCACCTGAGACATCGAATAAGTTCTGGGGAGCTTGAAGGGGGCAGCGGAAGAGGCAGTAGCAGTGGAAAAGGAGGAGTCAGCTGAGGAGGAGATGGAAGAGGCAGGCCTGCATGCAATCCGTGGCGGCAACACCAAATCCACACGGGAGCCACGAGTTTGACAGCTGTCAGAAGGTTCACCAAGTGGGCAACTAAAAGTTATGTACCTTGCCTGCCCATGTTTTCTAGACCACGTGTCTGTGGTCAGATGTATCTTGGCAATGACACTGTGTGCCAGAGATATATTCACTTGCCACTGAACGTGGCCATATAGCTCTGGGATGCCCTTCTGGGAGAAATATTTCCTTCCGGGGACCTTCCATTGCAGTGTGCCAATGGCCACAAATTTTCAAAAAGCCTCCAAGTCCACCAGTTTATATGGCAGTAGTTGGCGGGCTAGCAGTTCCGACAAGCCAGCGGTCAGCCGTTGGGCAAGAGGTTTATATTACACTCGAACATTTGGGCCACGGAAGCCTGACTTGTGCCAGATGAAAGCGACGACGGCGCGGTGGAAGGTGGAGTGAAGGACAAATGGGAGGAGAGAGGAGAGAGGAGAAGAGAGGAGAGAGGAGAAGAGGCAGGACATGGAGCGCTGGGAGTGTGGCTTTGTGGGTTCTGATGGTGTTGCTCCCACTGGGCTCGGTGATGGGAGGCCAGGTGTCTTCTTAAGACGGTCTTCCCTAGGTGAGTGTTGGGCTTACCGTGACTTATGCATTGACAGCACAGGCTGCAGATGTCAACACTATTGTCAGCAGCTGACATGTTTAAAAAAAGGCCTGGTTTACCTGCCCGACACCTACCAACCCTGCGGTACGGCCTGCCTCTTCCTCTGCCTGTCATTTTCAAAATGACCCTGTGCCTAAGTCCCTAGAGAAGAGCAGTATTTGTGTAAGCAGGTATATCGCAGGCCTCAATCAATATTTGGTGGAAACAGGTATATCAAACCCCTTAATCAGTATTTTGTGGAAGCAGGTATTTCACAGTCCTCAATCAATATTTGGTGGAACCAGGTATATCAAACCCCTAATCAGTATTTTGTGGAAGCAGGTATATCGCACCCCTCATACAATATTTGGTGGAAGCAGGTATATCGAACCCCTTAATCAGTATTTTGTGGAAGCAGGTATATGACACCCCTTAATTTATTTTTTTGCCACAAGTTATATCACACCAGCCAGTTTATTTGGGACAACAGGTATATCGCCGCCCTCAATCAGTATTTTGTGGAAGAAGGTTTGTGGTCGTGGCAACCAAGTACGTACCTAGCCCTACCTGGGATACCCTACCCCTAAGTGGTTAGAGTTGTGCCACAACCGCGTCGTGGAGGGACGCCTGAAAGAGGGCATCCCCTTTGAGAGTAACAGGTGAAAAGGGTGGGTGGGAGGGAGAACTCTGCACATCGTACAACTGTGGGAGGGCGCCGGCCGCTGAAGTAGGCAGCCAAGCCCCTCCCACAAATACAGGCCAATGAATCGGCCTTACACTTGTGGTCGTGGCAACCAAGTATGCACCTAGCCCTATCTGGGATACCCTACCCCTAAGCGGTTAGAGTTGTGCCGCAACCGCGTCGTGGAGGGACGCCTGAAAGAGGGCAAAAAGACATACTGATTGGCAGAAGTAATTTATTACAACGTCATTACAAAACCAAATTCTGAAAGGCTGCTGACATTTCAGTTTCGGGGTGAGGTATGTAACGGCTGAAACACGACGAGTGCCAACGCCCTAATTTCTGAACGACACGCGCAGGCACTTGATTTTTTGATGCCGCGGACGCGGCACCTATGCGGAACGAATGTCCTGAAATTGTGGCAGGGTCGCCGCCCAAGCTGGCCACGAGGGACCGTACATGGGATACGAACTGGTGGGTGGTGAGTGGAACCACCCCGAAGGGCAACAGTGGACTGTTTGGCCCGGACCCTGACAAGGCTGACCGTAGTTGATGGAGCACCGTGACGGGGCACCATTGGTGAGATGTGGGAAAAAAGGACACCGGGACTGGGGGGCCCACCTGTGAGGTCTTGGACGTCTTTAGCAGTAGTACATACCCTTCGGTGTTTTGGACCAGCTGGCCGACCGTGAGGAACCTGCTACTGCCAGGAGAACAAGTGAACTCCCCAGGTCTCAGGAAGCCGTAAAAGGCTAAATAGATGGCGGATTTGAGTACCAAGCTGGGCAAAACCCCGAAAGGATTACTGTCCAGGACGTCGGATAGTCTACGGAAAAAAGGGGTCCGGTGACCGCTTGTCTACGCACTTGGCCTTGAGGTCCACATTTGCTCAAACCCTTAAGTGCGGCTTTGACAGCATACATGGAGAACACTGACGCTCGTTCAGGATGACTAACGGAGAGGAAATGTTGTACTCCCGCCAGGTATGACCTCACCGTATTGTGGGAGAGCTTGTGTACTGAGTGGCAGTAGCCAATGAACGCCAGGATGTACTCTGCAAAACTGGATTCCCCCTGAGGACATTCCCCCTGAAACCTGCAAAACGCCTTCCACCCGGTGTTATATGCTCTGGTTGTGTTAGGTGAAAGGGAATTGAATATCAAAGCGTGGGCCATCTCAAGGTGGTTGGTTACGCTAGCATTAAGGACTCGTGAGGAGGGACGGTAGCGCCTTCTGTATCTGCCTCTGGCATGACCTGTAAGAAAAGGGAGAAATTAGCCCTCGACAAGGCGTCAGCAGCCAAGTTTTGCGCACCTGGCACATGCGCACTATAAACATAGAAATGGTAACGTAGGGAGAGTTGTACTAACCGTCTAAGGAAACGCATGATGTGGCTTGATTTTGACAACCCACTGTTTACAATATCTACCACAGCTGTATTGTCAGTCACAAACAGAACAGACTGATTCGCCCAAAGATTGCCCCATATGTGGGCGGCTACCACAATGGGGTACAGCTCGAACAGCGCCGAGGTTTGGAGGAACCCTGGGATCTGTACCACCTCTGCAGGCCATTCGTCTGCAACCCAGTGGGTGCCAAAAATGGCGGCAAACCCTGAGCTTGCGGCCGCATCTGAGAAGACTATAGGAGACCGACACGACAACTCGGGTACGAATAGGGACACCCCATTCCACCGGCCCAGAAAATTATCCCACATGTGGAGATCCGCTAAGACCTGACTGTCCAGACACACTGGGCTGTCCTGCTCCGGGGCAGTGCCCAAGAGCGCCAGCAGGCGGGATATGAACGTTCTGCCCTGCGGGATGATGCGCATGGCGAAATTTAACATGCCCAGTAGTGACTGTAAATCAGTCTTAGTGACCACGGTTGTGACTGCAAACCTATGGATGACTTCTCTAATTCTTATTAGTTTATCCGCAGGCAACCTAGCTAACATGTGCTGGGAGTCTAACTCGATGCCCAGAAAGGTGATCACTGTGGACGGGCCCTCTACTTTCTTGGGGGAGACCGGGACACCTAACTGGGAAAAACACCTCAGCAACTTCCCCAGCCCTAGGGGGATTGCCCCTGGCCTCTCAATCAGTAGGAAGTCATCTAAGTAGTAGTGATGAGCGGCAGGGGTCATATTCGAATTCGCGATATTTCGCAAATATTTTGTAGAATATTCGTCGAAAATTTGCAAATTCAAAAATTCACGATTTTTTTTTTTACTCAAAAAATCGGAAAGGTAATGATTGTGTAATATGCGAATTTTAGGATTCGAATTTTTTATTTCGAATTTTTCAACTTACAACTATTAGACAAAGAAGATTATATAGAGCTATTAGCTAAATTGCTCTATTTGATTTTTTTCGAATATTCTCTATATTGCTATAACTCGGTTTTTTCGAATATTCGTAATATATATAGCAATATAGCGAATATTCAAAAAAAACAAATATAGAGCAAAATTCGCAAACACTACTACTCCTAAAGTCAAGTATATTGCAGCCTTCTTATTGGCCCACAAGCTAGAAGCAGTGAGGGATCATGTGTACTGATAAAAAAAAAAAATTATAATGAAAAAAAAAAATCGGAAAAAAATTTGAATATTCGAAATTTCGAATATATATAACTATATTCGAAATTTTCGCGAATTTTCGAAGTACCTATATTCACGATAAAAATTCAAAATTCGAATATTCGTGATCAACACTACTAAGTAGTGGATGACAAATTCACAGTGAATCTTGTGTACCAAAACCCAGTGGAGGGCCTGAGCCAACTGATCGAAGAGCCACGGGCTGCTCTTAGAACCAAAGGTGAGTTTGGTGGAGAAATAATACAGGCCTTTCCACTTGATGCCGTGCCACTGCCAGAGAGCTGGCATGATGGGAAGCAACTTAAAGGCATCCGATATGTCGGCTTTGGACAACATGGACCCGGGACCCGTTTTCATGATGATGGCGATAGCCTGGTCGATTGAAGAATATCTCATGCCCACTTCTTCTGAAGGAATGAGGGAGTTGAGGCTGGGGACCTGGGAGCCATGTGGGGCAGACAAGTCAATAATGAGTCTCTCCTTCTTGCTGAACTTGCCTGTGACCACCCCCACGGGACTGACTCTCCACCGTTGAAAAGGGGGCACTTTGAAAGGACCGATTAAGAACCCTTTGTTTAACTCGGACTCTATTAGTATGTCTACAGAACCGGGATTCCTTTCGGCTGACTGAAGGTTCCTGCACTCGTATGTGAACTCTGGAGTCGTGATTAACCCCGTATGGAAGCCCTCGTGAAACCCTGACACCAGGAACTGTACAAACCCTGGATTGTGGTGACCTCGCAAGTACTCCTGTAAACAACTAGTATTGACCACACTCATGTAATTCTTCATCGATTTTAATGAGCATGCTACTCAGGGATGGGCCCTGAAACAGTTGGTGCAGATATGTAACAGACGGCATTGCCCGAAATTACAAGACGCGTAATTATAATTGTTACATATCTGGGCCCTTCCTAGCTGAACAATGGGTCGGCCTAGCTTATCCACCGAACTGGGGGGTCTGAAAACGTCGAGTGGCCCAGCTGACGAGCTAGAGGGGTATGATGAAGTGCTGACAGCTGACTTATGGCACCACTCTACAGAGTGGAAGATAGACTGACAGGCGGAACAGGAGGGAGCTTTCAGGCCTGCAAAGTGTCTGCAGAATAGCTCTGTGTCTAGGTTGGACCAATCTGTGACATGTTGGAATTGAGAGAGAGCAGCTGCCGCTTTGCCTGAAAATGAACAGCGATAATCGTAGAACGCGTTCCCTCCATACCTATGACCCAATTCTGTGACCCGGAAGAGGTACAGGTCAAGTTCCTCCCTCCTGTCCGGCCTGGCAGTACATATGACATCCCTGAAAAGGCTAAATGCCATGACGAACTCCGGGATGGTTAACTTGCGGTTGAGCCTGTGGTCGCGGCTTCTCAACACCACCGAGACTTCCCCGCAAGCTATGACCTTGTTGTCAGACAGGTCCCTGGAGGCTATCAGTAGTGAAGCGAGATTGACATCCCTACCCTCTAGGATGTCTTTCCTGATGCTGATCGGGACAAAATGAGATGGTCACGTTGGGGATGGCCTGGACAGTACGGATCTCCCCTACAGCAGAGGTGGTAGCGACCGGAACCTCGGGGGAGGAAACTGGGAAGACTAAGCTGTGAGCCTCGACTGACTCCAATCTCGCCTGCATGGAAGTGACAGCAGATGTCAGACTGTTCAACATAACGTGCAACTGAGCAAGCGACGTTTGCATCGTGGTCGCGGGGGGATCATTACTACTGGGCACCAAGGAGTCTTTCCATAACCGATATAGTTCCGCCTTTCTGGCAGATGCCGGGAAAGGCACGCCCCGCCTCGTCAGCTCCGCCATAAGCCTGGGGATGGTCCATGCACGCAGGGACGGTATACTGCCCCCCTCGGACATTCCTGCTACGTTCTCGTCCACTGACGCCTCGATGATGTCTGATGCGTGTGACATCACAGCTGTGAAAACAGTAACGTAAAGTGACCGGCTAAACTGGATGACCACCAGTATCCGTGAAACTGTTTAGTAACGTAAGAAAAGGGTGTACTGTCCCTGAGTAGTAACGCACACTAACACCAGAAGAGCCGTGAAGGAGTGGCCAGGAACCGCCACCCAGAAGTGCACGCAAGGAGACATGATGTACTTACCAACTCAGAACTCTACACACTGACCCCCACGGAAGTTTATGAAAATAGAACAACCTGGACGTAAAATAGTGCATGAGACACAACCCTGCTAATGGCCAGCACCTCCCCGTCCCCCAACGTGTACCCCCACTACCTTGTCGACAAGCCAAAATCAAAATGAGATCAAGACCAATTTCTCTCTGTTTTTAATCTCTTTCGGACCTGGGAAAAAGCAAACAACAAAACAAAAAAAAAAACAGTCAACAGTCAATGCGTAAGACTTAAACTGATAGAACGTGAGCTGTGAGCTAAGGGTTGACCGATGGATGGGAGTGGCTGTTGACTGACGTTGTCCCACACCCCGGCTGTACCTGCCGTTTGTGACGGACCCCTACCTATCTAAGCGGCACGGCGGCCCGTGCCAGACTTTAGTGTAGGTGAGGAGCGGGGCCATTGCATCCCCCACCGCGCTCCACGGCAACCGCGTGGGGAGCGCGGAGCTCCCTGGCACCGTGGACTAGGGTGGGGGGTGTCCTTTGGGCAACGGCTCGCGCCCCACACCAACACGGTTTGGGCGCCACGTGGAGAGCTAACGCGGCTCCCTGATAGAGTGCCCAGTGCGGGGGGAGCCCCCTCCACCCAAGGGGCCGACCCGCCCGCCGGCTGAGCACTTCTACCGCGTGGGGAGCAGCGCAGCTCTCTGGCATGGAACCAGCACAGGGGGGGCCCCCAGACAATGAGGGCCCCACCTCGCCGATAAATGGAAATTGCCACGTGGGGGGCCTCACCGCTCCCTGGTAGTGCGCCTAGTGCGGGGGTGCCCCCCTTCGTTTGAGGGGCCGACCCACCGCCGGCTGGGCACATCCACCGTGTGGGGAAACAGCGCAGCCCCCTGGCATAGAATTGGGACAGGGGGGAGGCCTTATGTGACACAGCCTCCACCCCTCACCAATTTAAGGACGTGCCACGTGGGGGGCCTCACCGCTCTCTGGCAGTGCGCCCAGTGCGGGGGTGCCCCCCTTCGTTTGAGGGGCCGACCCACCGCCGGCTGGGCACATCCACCGCGTGGGGAAACGGCGCAGCCCCCTGGCATTGAATTGGGACAGGGTGGAGGCCTTATGTGGTTCGGCCCCACCCCTTTGTTGGACAAGGAGGAGCCACGTGATGCTGCCCCGCTCCCCGGCAGGGCGCTCGGTGCAGGGGTGCCTCCCCTCCGCTTGGGGGGCCGACCCACTGCTGGTTGAGCCCGCCCACCACGTGAGGGAGCGGCGCAGCACTGGCTAGGCATCGGAGGCGGAGGAGGCGGGCAGGGGGAGTTCCTCTCTCGACCATGGGCCCCGCCCCCCGCCGGTAAGCAACCGCCATGCTAGTAACCCGAGCGGCGGAGGAGGGGAGCGCTGTCTCCGTCGGGCTCCGCCCCCACCCCTCACACGGGGCAGGAGGGAACCTTCCCTCCGTCGAGGTCCCGCCCCCCGCTGTATAGATTTGTGCCGTGAAGTGGTCCGGAGCATGAGGGCCCCTGCTTACCTAAGGGCCGACCGCTGACCGGACGTCTACTTACCCAGCCTGCTTGACTCGGAATGCCAGGTACGAGCGCACGCTTCCTGCGAAACTCTGCACGTCGTACAACTGTGCGAGGGCGCCGGCCCCTGAAGTAGACAGCCAAGCCCCTCCCACAAATACAGGCCAATGAATCGGCCTTACACATATCACACCCCTCAATCAGTGTTTTTTGGGGCAACAGGTATATCAAAAACCCCAAACACTGTGGCGTGTTTATAACCGAGGGAGCAATTTCTCTGCATGTGATCCGTTGCTAACGGCAATCCCTAGCAAAAATGCATACAATGGAGGATGTCGGCAGCGGACCACATGCACCACAAAAGCATCCTACACAAGATGGATTAGTGTGTGGATGCGAATATAAAAATACATAAATCACTGCGAAAGGTGCACCATAATGATATGCAACTGACAACACTGGCTAATCCTTTAAGCTGATGTTAAGAACTGAGACTTTAGTCAATGTATTCCTGTCAGGAACACATCGGAGCCCTTTTGCACCACCGTCAAGGTATCTCAGTGTGGCATGGGTTCCTACCACTAGACTACCTATGGTGTGTGAACACGGTCTGAGAGGTGCTAAGATACAACTTACAGCCAAGCTCCCACATACCTCCATAGTGAATCACTCAGGTAGTGGGAGAGATGATAAGGCTGTAAGCCCCACCTATAACAGGCCATGAGACACAGGCTACCATGTGCAACAGAATGCTACCAGCAGTACGCAATGGCACATTCTAAACATATCAAGAAAAATAACTGAAATAAAGTGGCCTAAATTGGAGGAAATGCTCAAAAACCCCAAACACTGTGGCGTGTTTATAACCGGGGGAGCAAATCCTCTGCATGTGATCCGTTGCTAACCGCAATCCCCAGCAAAAATACATTGTGGTGCACCTTTCACAGTGATTTATGTATTTTTATATTCGCATCCACACATTATCCCATCTTAGGTAGGATACTTTTGAGGTGCATTGGTCCGCTGCCGACATCCTCCATTGTATGCATTTTTGCTGATGTTGGGGAGTTCCAGTAGAGGAACAAGTTGTCATCGGTTTATTCTTAGGAGACAGTAATAGACAAATAGTGTTGCAAAATTCAGACAACCTTTTAATTTTTGCAAGACAAAATAATTTTATTTAGACATATGTTATTTAGCTGAGATTGCAATGTTACACATGCATTTGTCATAGTCTCTTTAGAGGGTGCTCAATAATATAACTTTGGCCTAGGTGTCCATACACATAAGATAAAAGTTAGCTGAACATCATATGAGAAATATACACAAACAAACCTCCACAATGTCCAATGACAGATTATAATCTGCCAAAAATGTGATCCATTAGTTTGTTTTGTTTTGGAAGCAGTCAGCTGAAGTGTATATCATAATCAGCTGACCATTTGCCACTTTGTGCCAGCTCATTCTGTTGGTATATTCTATTAACCATCACCCTGATATGGTGGTTTAGTTTGGCATCTTGATGGCCACATTGTTCATACAATCTAACAAACAATAGATTGACCACATTCGATCCAAACATAATCTTATGTGTATGGTTAAGATAATGTACATTGTACATATCTCAACATTATCTGAAACAGTCCATTTGAGGGCAGAAAAAAGATTTAAAGGGGCGATTCCATGATTGATGTAACAAATCAAAATCAGACACCATAAAGTACAATACAATCTCTTTCTAACAAAGCTAGAACCAGCCCTGCACCTCACATGTATCCAGAGATCTCACATTTGTTACTGCAGTTGATCTTCTAGATTAATTCCAAGCTAACAGCTCAAGGGCTGTGTCCTTTCTGCTACATCTCTCTCTCTTTAACTGTCACACCCTTTAACAGTAGGTTGAAGAATGGAACTGAGCATCGTCAGTCACCTCAGATATATTATTGAGGTGGACAGAGAAATAAGGAATGGAACAAACAGCAGGTGGCACTGTACAGATAGATGTTATTGGATAACTCAATTTCAATTAGATGAAATGATAAAAAGTATTCAGATCCGGCTGGTTTGAAAAATGTTTAATATTTTTTGTGGGACAACCCCTTTAATGACATCGAATTGTTGAAAGTTTTATCCAGCCCATGGCGAGCATCTTTGGATGAGCTGAAAATCAACAAACCATTCCCTGCATCTATCTATCCTGAATAGTTGGAAAATTTAGACCTTCAAATCCTGATAATTTCTAAATGGACAAAATACATTTATGCTGTAAATCAGGCAATGTTAGGTCCGGTATAGTAAAAGCTATTTTTCAGCTCTAAAGCTTAATGTATTCCCAAAAATCAGCCCTGAAAAAAGTTCACCATTTTTAATAACATGTTTTGAGGTTAAGAATAAGATCAAACACAGGGTGTTGAAAGAAATGGAGTGGAAATGTTTTCAGACGTGGATATTCTATTCTCCTTCACATTTTCTCTAATGTCCTTGAGCCCTCAAATTCAATTTTTTATATAACATCTGACCAGATCTGATGCCAACTATCCCAGGTGTTAAAAATATTTCTGGCTGCTTAAAAAAATCCTATCTTTTAAATCCAGGAAAGAAAGTGCCTCAAAACTGGTACAAACATTTCTAAAACTTGTAACGACTTAAAAATTCCATCTCTGTATTCTTTCTTTTTATTTTGTAGCTTATAAAATGGGCTGAATGCCAGCTAAATAAATGGCATAATAAGGTAAGCTGCTGCTTTTACATAATTAGCTGTCAAACACCTGGCGTTATGTGTGATAACAAGGCTTCTTTCTTATAATGGTTTCATTCTAACAAAGCACAATAATGAACTGACACTTAAAAACCATGCTTACAGAGCACCAGGCCCTACCATGAAGGCAAGCTTGGTGACTATTGTTATCCCTTAATCTTAATTGGAGAACAAAATCCAAATTGCTTATGGGCATTCCTGCCCTGCCACCCTTGGTGTATCATACCCTCAATATGTGCATGGAAGGGTGTTATGATTTTTCCATCTAAATATAAAATCTAAAATACATCCTTTGGATCTAGTGATATACTTCAAAGTGTTTATTAATTTTTTGCAGATGATGAGCAGATTACGACATCCAATTTTGTTTACCAGAAGGAAACCTGGAGAAGCATGAGATCCATTTTTAGACCTCAGACAAGATTTTGTGATACGTGGGCAAAGGGAAGCTACATCTTGACTGCATTTAGTTCTGTATTTTTTACAGTATTTTGTCAATTTTTCTTCTTGAAAATAAGGAGATTAAAACACTGAACATACAGATAAATCTTAAACAATTGGGGAGGGAACCCTCAGCCGATTGCTAAAACAAAGGTCCTAAGTCCTCAAGTCCTCCTACCAGCATGTCTACCATAAGGGGGAGTTTGTATGGAGCATGCACACTTCTTCTGCATACAACTCTGTGGGAGTTGCGGAAAAAGGCAAGGTGATGAAAGGAGTGTGAATATGCATCCCCAATCACCATACTGTGATCCTGCTTGTAAAAATCTACATTAGACCTGGGATCTCTACGAGCAAGTAGTGGTGCTCCAAATATCGAACTATCATCTCCTGTGCAGCCTCATTGGAATATGCAAAAAATGTTAAATGAGTTGTTCCATAAAAAATATTCTACAATGTTCTTTTCTTTTGTAATTACATGTAATTTAAAATGAACTATAACCATTGGGTTATTCAATAAAATGCATCTGTATAGCGCCACCTGCTGTTTACTATTTTCTTTATTCCTCTGTTCACCTGACTGAGGTGGTCGCACATGTTCAGTTTCATCCTTTAACTGCTACAGTCCGATCTACTGTTAAAAGCTGTGAAAATTTCAAGGAAAGGGTTGCAGCAGAAAGTACCCACCACCTGATAACGGGCATGCTCCCTGAGAAACACATGCTAGCTGGATTGCTAGCCTGAAATAAATCTAGCAAAGCAAATGGTGCAATGAATAAGGGGAGCTCCTGATCCATGTGAGGTACAGAGCTGGTTCTAGCTTTTTTAGAAAGAGTTTGTCATGTGCTATATGATGTCTGATTTTTATTTTTTATATTAATCATAGGATAGTTCCCTTAAAATATGGCAATGGAATTGTAAAAAGTCCAACAAACACCAATTAAACTGATAACGGACATGAAAACCTCAATTATGTAGAAAGATTCTTTGAAATAAACATTGATTTAGTTTTCAGAAATAATATGCATGTATTAGAGCAAAAATGTTCCATCTTGAGCATTGAGAAGGTTTATTCACTGTAAGAGCTCTGAAGCTGTCGCATACTCTAAAGCAGGGCTTGTGAAATGTTTGCTTCCAAAGCCTCATCAGTCAAACCATGGAGGCATCCAAGCCAAAGGAGGGACATGTGGATGTTGGTATAAATAGTGTGCTGCAAGAAGTTTCTCAGGTTCCACCACAGTGCAAGCCTCATTTGTCCCCAGTGAAAACCATGATCTTACAGACTCAGCCCTCATGTTTATGTTCTTTTGCTGATGCCAAAAGGCTATTGTCTTCACAGTTGAAGCATTTTGTGATAAAACTGCATCATCCGGGTCAGAAACATATTTTGAGGCAATACAACTGTCCTATTCACATCTGGTAGTCTGTCATGGCAGAGGAGCAGACTACTGGAGTTACCATATCAGCATACCTGTACACCACTGCACAACGATGGATCCCCGTTCACTATAATGGGATCCGAGGGGTTTCTGGCCTAAAATCCAGAATTCTTTCGAAATAATACCACTGCATAATAATGATCCTAAAAAACTGTTCCCCAAGCCACACGTTATATTTTTGTCAATTTGCACCCATGTAAGAATTTGTGGCCTAGACATCTTTAATCAGAAATTCTGATTTGAAATAAAGTTTTTCCCATTATTCATCAGATTCTGTCAGGTTTCGTAATTCACACCAATTCAGGCTGTTGTAACTGGCATGCAGGTGGCACCATCAAATTTCCATGTCACTATGGAATCTGAAGGTATTGCTTTCCATACTGCAGAAGGGCCGACAGACACATATTAAAAAAACATGCTTAAACTCTTACCTAATGACATTAGACTTCTTCAACAATACTTCATACTGATCTGTCATTTTGACAAACCATTGAGCTAACCACATTAATAAATACTGTAAATTGCACTTTGTCAACCTACCATATTCACATCCAAAGTAATCCTCTACTGGTAATGATGACCAGCAGCCATACAGGAGAAAATACACTTCTACCAACAAGTTAAATTAATTTACACTAAATTACATAACACGACAGGGTACATCAAAGTGCAGTGTGCAGCACACGAGGTTGCAAAGAACTGATGTGAGCCAGATGTTTGTGATACTGAGGTATCTATTACCATTTTCCTTGGCAGTGCTCCTCTCCTCTCTTTAGTCCCCAAGTCTCAAGTGCTATTCATCTTATTAATTCGAGAAACCAGCAGAGTCAGAATCATCAATTAGGATGAGTTTCTTGTCATTTCAGCTCCTACTTTTTCATTTCAAGGTATTCTTCATTTCAAGGTGTTGCTTTTATATTTGGCTTTAGTTCACACACAAGGTGGGTGGCCTGTCTACTCAACATGCCATCAATATATATTTTGGGGATGTACAGCACATTTCTCGCGAATAGTAAGCATTGCTTTCAATTCAATGTATGGTTTTAGCACATTTAAACTTCACTAGGGACTTATGAGTTTTTAAATTTTATTTTATTTTTATTTAAAACATCAGTTTTTGCTATTGTTCTGTTTATTTGCACGTGTGCTCTTAGTATTCTTTCAGCAAACAGTATTAATTTCATTGGTGGTTATTCATGGAAAGTGGGTTAGAACTCTAGCCTCAGGGGCCTGTGCAGTAGAGTAATTCCTAGCAATATATAGTCATTAGAGATGAGCGAATCGAAGTTGACGTAGTGGAATTCAATCCGAATTTCAGGAAAAATTTGATTCGCACCGAATCCGTATTTCCTCACGCTTCGTGGTAACGAATCGCATTTTTTCCTAAAATGGCTGCTGCACGTGTTAGGACATGGAGCAAGGAACTCTGGGAACGAGGGATCACCCACAATGCCATGCATGCATCCAATCAGCAGCCAGCCCTGTGATGTCACAGCCCTATAAATAGTTTTATAGAGGTGGAGCTCCGCACACTGGGTTGCATGGTGCCAGCAAGGACTTGGTAGTCGAAATTATAGAAGAGAAGATTGCGGCACACAGGAACTTCTTTGCAATTACATATCATTTATTATTTTGACATCATAATCTTTGTCATGATCCAGATACATTATGCATTATTATAGCCACTTTTGATAGTCGTGCCGACCGTACGTTTTGATCCTAGATTGACCTTCTTCAGCGGTCTAGTTATCTGGTGTCTGTGGCTGGACATATGGCGCGCTGGATCACAGCTGTGATAATGAGACACCAGCCTCATTTTGACTTGTTTTAAGGACATTACATCAAAGTTGGATCAGCCTGTAGTGTGTTTTTCCACTTTAATTTTGAGTGTGACTCCAAATCCAGACCTCCATGGGTTTAAAATTTGATTTCCATTTTTTTATTTTTGTGTGATTTTGTTGTCAGCACATTCAACTATGTAAAGAACAAAGTATTTCAGAAGAATATTTAATTAATTCAGATCTAGGATGTGTTATTTTTGTGTTCCCTTAATTTTTTTGAGCAGTGTATTTGCGGTGCAGATATATGTTCTAAAGCCATTTTTGCCGTGTATTACTGGCAAATAAATATATATTATTTGCTATTCAGCAGTGTAGTTATATGTTCCAAAACCCTTTTTGGCGTTTATTAGTGGCAAAAAATAAATATTATGCCCTCACCTATCCTCAACCTCCTCTGTCCTTTTCTGTTCCCTCAGCCAGACAGGTATTATATGCTGTGAGCTCAGCTCCACTATACAGCGAGGACGAGCTATTAGAGGACAGTCAGCAGCTATTGGCCAGCCAAGATTTGAAGGAGACATCCATCACTTCCTCTGGTAGGCAGGCAGGTAGTGATGAGGAGATTGGCATAGGAGCTGGTGTTGTGAGCGGTCAAGCTCCTGACCCAGAGACCATTGAGGAGGACATCAGTGACGTGCAGACAGTACTCTATGATGATAATGTAGCTGATCGCACTTGCGAGCTGGGTGAATTAGGGGCTCCACCATCATTGGGAAAATAGAGTGGAAGCTTGCTCGTGAGGCAGCGGCGGAGCCAGCAAGTCGCTAGCGTGGCCGGGAGTCAGCAGGGTGGCAGCAGTGGGAGGTCAGTAGCCAAACGTGCTTGAGGTAGACCACCCGCTTCGCAGGAGCCTACCTGCCCGGAAAGTAGTGGTGCAGGGGTTCACGGAAGCAGCGGCGGTAGCAGTCAGTCAGTGCGGAGTGTTGGGGGTAAAATCACCTACTTGGCAGTGTGGCAGTTTTTTGTTAAGACGCCGGAGGAGGTGAATATGGCCATTTGTAGAATCTGTGGGCAGAAGGTGAAGCGTGGCCAGGGTGCCAATGTTGGCACCATGGCCCTGCGTCAACATATGCAG